>NW_006282272.1:1153687-1154941 GCF_000327345.1 Myotis davidii
GATGACAGATGGATGATTCGAAAGCTGATCCAAATGAGCTGGAGAGGACAATAATTTCTCCCTACTTCACATCAGTACCTTAGCGAGCCAGATGGAAATCACGCTTTAATGGCCTGGTCGCATCTGATAACGCGGCCACTCATACTCTTAGCCTGATGTCTCTGGACTCCGAAATGCCTCCCACTAATATTCCCCAGAGAGAGGCAAAATGGCCTAAAAGATGACACAGCAGCACCTGGTGTGTCATTTCAGAAAGCCCCGAGCATCTCCCCTGCTGGCCTACTCAGGCCTGAAAACCCCGCGTCGCAGTATTAACCTGCCCGCGCAAAGCTTCCATTATCAGTCATTTCTATTCCCTAGTGCAAATGAGATCTGGAGAGGCGTGCGGCATAGGGTAAGTGAGGGAGCATTAGACACTTGACAGGGACGGAAATGGAGAGCCCTGACGAGGGGTGTGAAAGACATCATTGTCTATGTTCGCCAGCTCCCGTGGCATTTGCTTTTTTTTCTGGAATCACAGAAAGACTACACGTCCCAGCCTCACTTGAAGTGACACTGAGGTCATGTGATGGGGTTCTAGCCAACAAGATGTCAGTGGAAATAATGAAGGCCACTCCTCCCAAGCATTGCCATTAAAACCATCTCCTGCAACCTGGCCTGTGTGCTCAGTGGTTAGACACGGAAGGGTCTCGGATTCCATTCCCAGCCGAGGGCATGTATAAGGGCTGCAGGTTCCATCCTTGGCCCTGGTCGGGGCGAACGTGGGGAGGCAACCAATTGATGAATCTCTCTCACATCTCTCTCTCTCCTTCCCTCCCTTCCACTCTCTCTAAAAAGCAATGGAAAAAATAGTCTTGGGTGAGGATTAACAACAACAAAAGGAAGTCAGACTTGACATCAGCCGAAACGGTACATAATCCATGGACACAGGCAATAGATAACAAATATCCAATCGATCCTCATTTGCCGTGGATTCTGTATTTTCAAATTTGCATACTCACTGAAATGTATCTGTAACTCCAAGATCAAAACTCCCCTAGCTTTTGTGGCTGTTTGTAGACATGCTGAGGTCGAACAAGAGGACGCTCTGTCTTACTTCAACTCTCCTCTGTAAACAAGAGTCTTTTCTGGGATCTACTTAGTGCCACCTTTACACATTTTTGCACTTTTTTTGTTGGTGATTTTGCTGTTTTAAAATGGCCCCCAAGTGTGCTGTCCAGAGTTCCTAAGTACAGGAAGGCTGTGATGTGTGTT
>NW_006282272.1:1157000-1159407 GCF_000327345.1 Myotis davidii
CCTTGGTCATATGGAATGCAGGGCTTGGATCCAGGGTCTTTTACTTAAGTCACTTCTGTGGTGGTATTTTATTTACCTTTCAACTTTTTACAGTATGAATCAACCCAAAAAGTTTCCTCACCTTTAGCAATGATAAGTGGTGGGTTTTTTAGCTCGTAAAAAGTTTTAGTAATTTGCTATAAGTAAGTACTAATTTTGTTCATTTTTTGTAAACTAGAACCTATTCTGTTGGTGCACCACCATGATGGGTTTATTTTACTTTGAACCAAAAATAACCTTACTTTTTAAATATTCAAATGAAAGCTGACTACCCATCAAGAAATCTAGATGGATTCTCCATATGTTTCTTTTGAGGAGCAGAGATGTAATGGATTGTAAAAGATGTTCAAGTTTTTATTACTGTTTTCATTGGTCTACCATAGTTTATTGTTGCCTTGAACCATCCATGAGAAATATCTTTTAACCTTTAAATACTATACTCTTATGTTGATAAAAATTTAAAAAAAACAAGAAGAATAAAACATGCAGCTTAGCTTTTATGAAAGCCTGAACCATCCTTCCAGTTTGTAGCATTAACGGATTCATGGCTTCCTCCTTTACACCAAAGTGCAATGTTGTCTAATTTGATTGAGACAGTCCACCCATAAAAGCAACTAGGATGGTGATCAACATTCAGTTAAATTTTTTTAAAGCCTCAATTTATCAACTTATGAAAAAATATATATTTTATAAGGTATCCACTTGGTTTTAATACAAAATTACCTAAGGGCTTAAGTTTCATTGCCTTTCACAGTTAAAACTGTATAAAAAATGGTGTAGATGCAGTGGAAATGGTTTTCCTTAAAACCATCTATTTAAAGCTGCCATTCTGGTGAGTACTATTTTATACTTTTGTATATCATAGTTTTTCCTTTTAAATTTTACCAAAAGGGGAAACTTCAAAGAGTGGGCAATCTGAATTTCTGCACTATTTATTATTTACTTATTTGTTTGTTTAAAATATATTTTCTTACTGATTTCAGAGAAGCAGGGGAGAGAGAGATAGAAACATCAATGATGAGAGAATCATTGATTGATTGCCTCCTGCATGCCCCACACTGGGGATTGAACCATAACCTCCACGTTCATAGGTCGATGCTCAGCCACTGAGCCACACCGGCTGGGCGTGGCTGCGGTTCCCACTCCACTGGTTGCTGCGCTGTGTGACCCGGGACACAGCGTTTCCCGCTGCCTGCTTTTCCTCACGGGAACAGGCAGATGGAAGAGACGCAGGGAGCAAGGTCCAGGGGCGACCAGGGCCACCGCTGGCCACAAACCTCCACGTGTTCACCCACCGGAAGCTCTGGGACTTTGACCTCCGGGTACTTGTGGAGGATTCATTACACTGTAGGGCGTGAGCCAGCCATCATTGGCCACAGCCCGCTGACTCAAACTCCAGCCCCTCTCCTCCCCGGGTCCGGGTGGGGTGGGGTGGGACTGAAACTTCCAATCCTCCAATCACACGTTCGCTTCTGCTGGCACCCCGCCCCCAGCCTGCGGGGCGGTCCCCAAGCCCCTCATTAGCATAACAAAGACGCCTCCCCGCTCGCCCCGCCCAGGAAATTCCGGGGCTTTCGCGGGGAGCTCGGTGCCAGAAACTGGGCCCAGCCCAGCTCTCTCTTCGCTCCTAAAAATCAACATCACAGGCCTCTAGTGCCCGCAGCTGCAGGTGTGCTTGGAAGAACACAGCACTTCAAACAACAAGAAACATTTTTACAAATAACCCCAAAGCATAAAATGTTAAAAACAAATTTAAAAAAAATCAACATTACAGGCAAGAAGGGCAGTTCTCCCCCACGGGGATCACCGCGTTCGGTCACCCCCTGGGCCCAGGCCTCGCAGAACTTCCTGTGTTTCGTGGGAAGAGCTGGGCTCTGGAATCAGGCGGCCCTGCTGCAGGCCAGCCTCCTCTCTTACCCGCTGTGTGGCATTAAGTAACTCACTTACCCTCTCGGAGGCTCCCCCTGCTGAGTGGAAGGAACACCCACGCGGAGGGCTCTGGGGGGACAGAGGCGTCAGAGGCGGCGGAACATCAGCCACAGCAGGGGGCCCCCTCCCTCCCTGGGGCCCCCCCTCCCTCCCTCCGGCCTCATCACCACGTGAGCCAGGCAGGCCCTCACGCTGACGTAGAGGCGCCCGTGGCTGTGGGGACTTCACAGGTGTGATAAGTTAAGGATCTTGAGGTGGGAAGATTATCGTGTGTGACTCAAATGAAGCCGAGATGCTATCACGCGTGTCCTGATACACGTGTCCTGGCGGCAGCCACCAGGAGCCGGAAGAGGCAACAGGTTCCCCGGAGCCCCAGAGGGAGGCAGCCCAGCTGACACCTTGATTTCGGCCCATGGCTTCCACGGGCACAGAAACTACT
>NW_006282272.1:1159524-1161156 GCF_000327345.1 Myotis davidii
TGGAGGGAGGTGCCCTGGGGGACCCCGCGATGCCCACTCACACTCGCTCCCACGGGAGGCGTCCTGGCAGGGAAGGAAGTGAAATAACATCATTTTCTTCTCTGCTTAGGACACACACTCCCCCTCACTGGGGCGGGGAGGGGTCCCCCGGATCCGAAAAGGATCATGCGGGCCTGGTCCCTGGCTGCACTGAGGGTACCCCGTGGGGGACAGAGCCCCCGCAGGTCAAGCATGTGGCGTCGCCCCCTGATGGCAGCTCTCCCCAGAGCTAAGCAGCTCCGCCAGGCGCCGTGGAGACCCTCGGTGTGCGCCCAGCGGCGCACGGACAGTTTGGCCCAGAAAAGGCCGGCGTGTTGAAGACTAATTACACTGCTGCTTATTCTACACGGGGCCGGAATGGATCGCAGCGCCCTCACGGACCACAAGTTTTCAATTTGCAGCACAACCAGACCCTCCAACGTGGCCCGCCCTCGCCTGCAACCTGACTCCTTTTTAGTGGGTTCCCGCGGCTGCCAGGTGTAGCCAGCCTTCCCAGAACCCCTGAGTGCCCCGGCCTGCCCATTGGCAGAGGTCTGGCCATGTGGGCAGCGCTGACTGCTAAGCAAGTGAGACTGACATTCATAAAAGTGGGGGTGGGGGCGCCAGTCCCTCCCAGACACCAGCCACTAAGAAAGCAGTCATTCTCAGTCTGAGGGCCCAGTAGTAAACACAAGACACTTTTATTTTTTTGTTAATCCTCACCCAAGGATATCTTTGCATTGAATTTTAGAGAGAGAAGGGAGGGTGAGAGACACAGAGAAGCACTGATGTGAGAGAAACACATTGACTGGTTGCCTCCTACCTGCACACCACCCAGGGCAGGGGATCGAGCCTGCATCTGAGGCACGTGTCCTTGACTGCAACTGAACTCAAGACCCTTGAGGCCACGGGCCAGGGCTCTATCCACTGAGCCAACTGGCTAGAGCTCTTCTCATACATTTTAAACCATCTCTTGATTACTTACAAAACCTAATACAATTATATACCGTGTAAATAGTTGTTATATTGTATTGTTTAGGGAATAACAAGAAAAAAGTTTGTACATGTTTAATACAAACATAACCATAGTAGGTCTAACTACACAATACATCAGCAACATCACATTTTTTAGGGGAATGTTTTCAACCTTTCCACTGATGTGGATCCTGTGGATATGGAGAGCCAACTGTATTTGTTTTATGTACTAGCCTGTATGTGTGTTTTGTAATTAATTTTTTACTTGTGTCTGTTTATTCTTTTTGTTTGTTTGTTTTGTTAATGCTCATCTGAGGATATTTTCCCATTGATTTTTAGCTAGAATAAAAGGACAGAGAAACATCAATGTAAGAGGCACACATTGACTGGTTGCCTCCTGCACACACCTGACCAGGGTGGGGATCGAACCTGCAACTGAGGTACATGCCCTTGAATGGAATTGACCTCACGACCTTCCAGTCCGCAGGCCAATGCTCTAACCACTGAGCAACCGTCTAGGCGCAGTGGTTCTCAACCTTCTGGCCCTCGCCACCCTTTAATACAGTTCCTCATGTTGTGACCCAACCATAAAATTATTTTCGTTGCTACTTCATAACTGTAATTTTGCTACTGTTATGA
>NW_006282272.1:1161172-1161951 GCF_000327345.1 Myotis davidii
ATGCTGTCCCCTCTCCCGTGAGACCCGTCAGCCCCCAGACACTTCTGAGCCAAAGAAACCTCAGAGTGATGAGATTCTGAACAGTTTAAATTACATCCGCAGAGAAAGGGAAGGAGCCAAATTCAAGGGAGAAATGCCATCAGCGTTTCCCAAACAAAAGGTCTCTTCCACTACGACTTCAATTATTCCTTCCGCATTTCTGATTAAAATGTAATCACTCTCACATGGGTTCACAGGAGCCAGGATTCTGGGAAAGAGATGACCCTTCCCACAGAGATGAAATCACAGACTGTGAGACTATTTAGAGTCACATGTGCGGTTCAGGGGCAGGATCAGACCCCACCTCTGTGTGTGGTCAGGAAGGGGCATGTGAAGTCCACAGCCAGGAATTCCACAAGGGCAGGAATCTTGGTCTAGAGCAGTGGTTCTCAACCTTCTGGCCCTTTAAATACAGCTCCTCATGTTGTGACCCAACCATGAAATTATTTTCGTGGCTACTTCATAACTGTCATGTTGCTACTGTGATGAATCGTCATGGAAATATCTGATCTGCAGGATGGTCTTAGGCGGCCCCTGTGAAAGGGTCATTCAACCGCCAAAGGGGTCGTGACCCACAGGTTGAGAACCGCTGGTACTAGGGCAAACAAGACATTATTAATTTCCCCTTCATGGCAGAGACAGTTCATCTTGAAACCCCTTTCCCTTTTCTTTTGGGTATACACCTAGACTACATTTCCCAGTGTCCCTTGCAGTTAGGTGTAGCCATGTGATTGTGTTCT
>NW_006282272.1:1162014-1163125 GCF_000327345.1 Myotis davidii
GCAGGAATGATGAGTGGCCTATAAAAGTGATGAGTGGCACATGAAAGCCTGCCATGCCATTCTCCCCTCTCTCTCTTCCCCTTCTGACCATTGGATGTCAATCTCCAGGGCAACCTTGGAAACAGGTGACCACCTATCTCCATTTGCAGAAACTATCCCCTGGACTTTATGTGGGTGAAAAAGAAACCAAACTGAGCTTTGCTATTTTGTGTGTTATTGCTGCTAGTGTAACCTTAACTGATACACTCATATTTTTGAAGAAACACTGCAATATCTTATGTTCCTTCAGTTATGTTAAGAAGACAAATACCACTTATAAACAGAAAGACTATATATGACCTGGGATAGCCCTCGCTACACCTGTTATCTGGGTGTAATTATTAATAGCACTCCCTTTACTCTCCAAAGTGTCTGTTTGCACAATATCTAATACTAGTGGCCGGTGCACAGATTCGTGCACACTGAAAAGAGATTAATTAGAAGAAAGATTTGTGTGGTAATTACGTTACTGCAAAAACTTACATGTCAAAATAGTATATATAATATAGTATTATAAAATTGAAACACATGTGCGATTGGCGCCAGCAAGAGCTTTATATGTATTGTGCACGCGTGAGGCAACATTTATTTTTAAATTGCCAGTGCATGTCATATGTACCAGCTGGTCAGTTTGTTGGTTGGACGGTTGGATGGTTGGTAAGTTAGCCTTTTATATATATATATACCAGAGGCCCGGTGCATGAATTCGTGCACCAGTGGGGTCCCTTGGCCTGGCCTGTGGGATGGGGCCGAAACTGGCTCTCTGACATCCCGTGAGGGATCCCAGATTGCAAGAGGGTGCAGGCCAGGCCAAAGGATCCCATCACTGCACGATCGGGGCTGTGAAGGGACGCAGGAGGGCTCCAGGGCATGTACGGCTAGTCTCGCTCAGTCCCAATTGGCGGGACCCCAGCAGCAAGCTAACCTGCCAGTTGGAGCATCTACCCCCTGGTGGTCAGTGCATGTCATAGCAAGTGGTTGAGCAGCCTTAGCATATCATTAGCATATTAGGCTTTTATTATATAGGATAGATAATTTCAAGTGTGAATGCAGGCCTAAAATGTTGTAGGAA
>NW_006282272.1:1163519-1164178 GCF_000327345.1 Myotis davidii
TCTGCTTGCGCCCCAACTGGAACCAATGATTGAACCTGCGACCGAGGTACGTGCCCTTAACCGGAAATCGAACCCTAACCCTGATGTTTCTATCTCTCTCTCCCTCTCCCTTCCTCTCTGAAATCAATAAAAACATATTTTTAAAAAATAACTTTTAAAACAACCCTTAGAAATAAGGGGCTATGCTGCAATGGGTGACAAGCGGCCTCCAGTGTGGGCCCAGGGACACATGGGAAGGTGCCAGGGCAGACATTCAAGGTCAATGTTCCTGATGCTGTGGGGTCAGGGGAACTGGTGGAGACCCCTGGGGCCAGCGTGGAGGAGAGTTAAGGAGCTGGGACCCAGGCCCAGGCCCGGGCGGGGGTGGTGGGACCTCTCCCTGCAGCTCAGCCCCTCAGGGAGCCAGGCCACAGGTGAACAATCCAAACAGGAGGCCGCGGGCCCCGCTGCACGCTGCTTCCCACACAGTTAAGTGAGAACAAATCCAAAGCAAATACTCGCGATATTTAGAGCTTTCGGATGCCCATGTTTTATTCATGCTCATTAGCATGGGGTCTGCAGGCCCCTGGGTCTGCAGGAAATTAGAAAATCACAGAATGTCAAGGCTAGAAGCGGCCTGGGGAGTGACCTGCTCCAGGCCTTCTTTCTGCAGAAGAGGA
>NW_006282272.1:1164453-1167291 GCF_000327345.1 Myotis davidii
CAGGGACTGCGGTCCTCCCAGCGCCTGGAGGTTGAGGGCCCTGTGAAGCCACAGGCCAGGCTGTGGGCAGTCAGCAGCCTTTCCTGTGGGCATTCTAGCCCAGCGGTTCTCAACCTTCCCCATGCCGCTCCCCTTTAATACAGGTCCTCATGTGGTGGTGACCCCCAACTTCATTGTGACACATTGAACATAATTAAAACCTAGTGATTCATCACAAAACAATATGTAATGATAGATGTGTTTTCCGATGGTCTTAGGCGACCCCTGTGAAAGGGTTGTTTGACCCCCAAAGGGGTCGCGACCCACAGGTTGAGAACCGCTGGTCTAGGGCCTGGAGCCTTGAGGGCAGTTGCATTAAAAAGAAAAAAGTCACACTATGGACGCATGAGGATTTCAAAACCGGAAATGGAGTCCCCAGCCACAGGGCTGTCTTCCTCCTGAGGGAGACCCCCAGACGCACCCCTGCCTCCCCTCCAACCGCAGGCTCTGGGCGGCAGCGCCCACACAATTCTAGGCTCCCAGACGCGCAGGACCGAGGACCCAGCTGACTCTGGGTAAGTGTGATGAGCATCTGGAGGTGATGCTGACTTCCGGCTTAACAGCGGTGCTGGGCAGAGGGGGTAATGGGCCAGGTGCTGGGGGCCTCAGGCGGAGGGACAGTGGGCCCTGGGGTAGGCACCGGAGCCCCAGCAGCCGATCAGCCTGCCCAGGACAGAGGAGGTACCTAGCAGCGAGGCGAGGCGGTGGGAGGAGGAGGAAGAGGAGGAGAAAGGGGAAGGGGGGAAGGAAGAGGAGGAGTTAGAGGAGGAAGAGGAGGAGGAAGAAGGAGAGGAGGAAGAGGAGGAGGAGGATAATGAAAGGATGGGGGAAGAAGAAGTGGAAGAGGAGGAGGAAGAAGAGGAGGAGGAAGAAGAAGAGGAGGAGGAGGAAGAAGAGGAGGAAGAAGAAGAAGAGGAGGTGGAGGAAAAGAAGAAGATGAGTGTCCATTTTCCCCCCCACCCTAGACAGTCCCCTAGCCTCCCCTATCCCCCAGTGTCTTATGTCCATTGGTTATGAGAGCCACATTTTTTAAACGTAAACTATATAGGTAGGTACATTGTTATTAACTTCATTAGGGTACTCCTAAGGCTTAGAAAGAGCCACACTCAAGGGGCCAAAGAGCCGCATGTGGCTCAAGAGCCGCAGTTTGTGGACCACGGGCCCAGGGTGTCCACAAACGCCTGTGCTGGACAGAGGTGTCCCAACAGCCCACCCCAAACCATCGCTTGACTGGAGGCCAGTCTTCCCGAGGGCCCACCTGGGAAAAGTGACGTGTCTACTGAAGGCCTTGAAATGAGGGAGGCAGAGCCTGGCCAGTGTGGCTCAGTGGTTAAGCATCGACCTATGAACCAGGAGGTCATGGTTCGATTCCCGGTCAGGGCACATGCCTGGGTTGCAGGCTTGATCCCCAGTGTGGGGCGTGCAGGAGGCAGCCGATCCATGGTTCTCTCTCATCATGGATGTCTCTCTCCCTTCCTCTCTGAAATCAATACAAATATATTTTAAAAAAGAAAAAGGAAGGAGTGAGGCAGAGTGGCAGCAGCACCCTATTCATACTCCCTGGTCTGCATCCCCGGATGTAGCCCACCCATCCTTCGAAGCAGGGCTGCCGGTTCACCAATGAAGATGCAGAAAGCTGGTTACATTTGCGTCCCAGATGAAGAAGGAAGAGTTTTGAGTACAAGCATGCCCCAAATATTGCACGGATATTGAAAATATTATTTGTTGTTTACCGGAAACTCCAATTCAAGTGGGCATCTGTATTTTATCTGGCCACTCTAGCCAGAAGTTTTAGCTAGCAAGCGAAAGAGGTTAGTAAGAAAAACATCCCATGGCCAAAGAGCCATCGTCAAACCCCTTTCAGGAGTCTGTACACAGGTAGCACACTCTCCTCCATGCAAATACCCGTTCTCTCTCTTGTTCTCTCTCATTCTCCTCTCTCTCTCTCTCTCTCTCTCTATCTCTCTCTCTCTCTCTCTCTCTCTCTCTCCATAACCTCAAGTGAGGATATTAAAAAAACAAACACAAAAACAAAAAAAATCCTATCTCAGCACTCACACAGTTTTGCTCCCCGCTTAAGTTAGTATGAACTTCAAGTCCCTGGCAAGACTACCCCTGACTTAGGCCTGACCCAAACCCCAGTCCTGTGCTGGGCCCTCACAGCACGGTCATCAGACATGTATAGCCATGGCGGACGCTGCCCTGGCCGGTGTGGCTCAGTAGCTTGAGCATCACCCTGTGCACGGAAAGGTTGCTGGTTTGATGCCCAGTCAGAACACATACCCAGATTGCAGGTTTGGTCCCTCGGTCAGGGGGTCAGGATTCATACAGGAGGCAGGCAATCAGTGATTCTCTCTCACATCGAAGTCTCTCTCTCTCTCCCTCTCCCTCCTTCTCTCTCTAAAATCAATAAAAAACATATTTTAAAAAAAAGAAATGGCGGGCACTCAGGCGTAGAAACAGGAGATGAATGCAGGAAGGCAGGTAAATGGGGCTTCGTCTGTCAGGTCAAGTTCACATCACGTAAGATTCACCATTCGAAGCACTTTCAAGTGTATCATTGCCATTTAAAGTGTACAATTCTGCCAGTGCCCCAAAGTCGTGCACCAGTTTATACCCCCCCCCCAGGGCTTATGAGAAGGGGGCCCTACCCCGCCCGTGGCCAGCACCCCCTGCAGGCCTCAGCTGACACTCCCGCCCGGGAGCCTTTTCTGCCCCCGGAATCCCCAGCCGGCCCGGGGGTGCCCTGGGTGTTTGCTGAACAAAATGAATGTTGAATCAATGCATGAACTCGGAGCC
>NW_006282272.1:1167650-1170268 GCF_000327345.1 Myotis davidii
GGGGCCCCTCTGTGCGCCCCGAGGGCGGCCCTGACACCCACTCCCGGGGAGTTGCTCTCCTACAAAGGCTTTCTCCCCTTGCGGACCCCGGAGCGTGGGAACCCCCAGAGGCCTCAGCAGGGCCGGGGCGCCTGGGAATCTGCATTTCTGACCTGGAGGCCTCGCTGAGAGCCACTGCCCAGGCGGCTCCTCGCACAGCCTTCGAAGGCAGCGGCGTCCCTGCCATTGGACAAATAGGGAGACTGAGGCACAGAGCCGTGTGAGAAACGGATCCGCCGCCTGGTGTTTCCCCGGGACTTGCTCTGAGGACAGAGCCGAGTCCTTCCCCTCCCGGCCTCCCCTCGGGGCCAGCTGCGGGGCAGCTGCTGTCACCTCTCTGTGACCAGGACCCTCTCCTTTGACCATCAGGCTCCTCCGAGAACCCTGGCGAGTGGCCCCCGTGGGCTCTGGCCTTGGCCCCGTGGCTCTGCCCCTGTTCCCAGTTTTAGCAAGAAGCTGTGGACTCGGTCAGAATCGCATCCTGACTGTCTGACCCAGCGCCGCACGCTCCCTGCCTGCCTTCAGCAAGTCGGTTTACCCAGAATCTCTGCACCCCCCCCAACACCCCTGAAGTTCCCTCTTGGTAGTTTCCCATCCTCGCGCCCCATCTGCCTCCCCAGGGCAGACCCCAGCGCAGCAGGCCCCCTGCGTGTCCCGATGGCCCGAAGGCTGATTGCGGCTGGACAAGTGCCATGAAGAATTTCTTCATTTTTAAAAAAATAGATTTTCAGCCCTGGCCGGTTTGGCTCAGTGGATAGACCGTTGGCCTGTGGACTGAAGGGTCCCAGGTTCGATTCCGGTCAAGGGCATGTACCTTGGTTGCGGGCACATCCCCAGTAGGGGGCGTGCAGGAGGCAGCTGATCAATGTTTCTAACTCTCTATCCCTCTCCCTTCCTCTCTGTAAAAAATCAATAAAATACATTTTAAAAAAATAGATTTTCATTGATGTCAGAGAGGAAGAGGGGGAGAGAGAGGAACATCTATGATGAGAGAGAATCATGGACCGCCTGCCTCCTGCACGCCCCACACTGGGGATCGAGCCCACAACCCGGGCCTGTGCCCTGACCCAGAATCGAACCTTGACCTCCTGGTTCATAGGTCGACGCTCAGCCCCTGAGCTGCACCCACCGAGCCATCAGCTGACATTTACACTGAACACTATTGGCTGCTGTCCCTCCCAGGGACACCTGTCTTCAACATGGGGGACCTTATTGGAGTTGGTGGACCTCTCAGGAGGGAACGTGAAACACCAATGTCAGACCCTCACGTCACTCGTTCATTCATTCATTCACACAGCATGTGTATTCATGGAACACTACCGAACATCTGTGTGACAGATGGCACACTGAGTGTTGGGGATTGAAGTGTATGGAAGACTTTGGCACTGCTCCCCCACCCCAGTCTGGGTTGTTCCCTGCTGCCTAGAGCACATCTTGGCACATAGTAGGTGCTCAACAAGTGGTTTCCCCCGTTGCATGCATGGCATTTGTTTTGCCTCCACTGAAATAGGAGGATAGAAAAGGAAGAGGAGCCTGACTGGTGTGGCTCAGTGGTTGAGCATCGACCTGTGAACCAGGAGGTCACGGTTCGATTCCCGGTCAGAACACAGGCCTGGGTAGCGGGCTCCATCCCCAGTGTGAGGCGTGCAGGAGGCAGCCGATCCATGATTCTCATCATTGATGCTTCTCTCTCTCCCTCTCCCTTCCTCTCGGATATCAATAAAGATATATTTTAAAAAGGGGGGAGGGGGAGAGGAGCAGCCGATGGGTGAGCCCCAGCTGGGAAGGCCCAGCCCTCTGTTTCCCGGGAACTGTCCTGATTTTCCCTCAGGCAAACCTCCACACGATGACCTTACCCTCCGGAGAAGCGGGAGAGTGGGATCTGGGCTTCCCGGAAGGGAGAGGAGGCCAGGGAAGCACAGCAGAGCAATAAATGTTCTACAAGTACTGGTTTACACGTCTGAGGTCAGGGGCTGCGTCTGCTTCATGTCCAGGTCACCTTTTAGGGGAGCCAGCACGTGCTGGACTCAGCAGACCAGAGTGGAATCTCCTCCCCCCCTTTTCTCAGCTGTAAACCCGGCCAATGAATAGCACTCACAGCTATCCAGAGGGTTACATAAGGAAAGCCATGTAAAGTACTCAGCCCTGCGCCTGCCCCAGAGGAAGTAGATGGTAGATATTAGTGCTATTGCCCATCCATGCTTCTCTCTCATCATGGATGTTTCTGTGTCTCTCTCCCTCTCCCTTCCTCTCTGACATCAATACAAATATATTTAAAAAATATATATGTGAGCTTTAATGGCCCCTCTGGATCCCTGATGAAGAAGGCGGGGTAGAAGGCTCGGTGTGTGTGTGTATGCATGCATGTGTGTGTGTGTGCGCATGTGTGTGTGTGTGTGTGTGTGTGCTCTTTGTCCCAGGCCACAGCCGCTCTGTACTCGTGCTAGGGAAAGGGCAAGGCACACAGATCTTCCCATTGAACTCCCTTGTTGGCACTGACGATGCCCAGGGAGGAGGGTGTTAATCCCAGAGCGAGAAGGAACAAAATATGCGATACGCTCACATACACATGCTTGCAC
>NW_006282273.1:0-2045 GCF_000327345.1 Myotis davidii
AAAACAGCAGCCCAAAGATTTATTTTTTACTCAATTTACATACTCATCGGTTCGCTTGGGGCTCCACTCTGTGCCATTAATTTTTTTTAAAAAATTATTTTTTTATTGAATTTATTGTGGTGACATTGTAGTACGTATGTACTGAGCACCTGCTCTGGGCCAGGTACCATGCCCTTGGGTCATCTCCAAGCCCATGGCTGTGTAGCCTCGGGCGTGTCCTTGCCCTTCCCTCTCTGGGCCGCAGTGTCCCCAGGTGAAACGAGGGCACAGGACCTTTTGCAGGGGCCTTGGGAGGATTTGTGGGGATGAGGCACACAAAGCTAGCAGGTGCCTGGGGCACCATCAGCCCCCAAACGGCGGTTGGTGTCCTTACTCTCATCCGATGTTTGAATCGACTCTCCAAAGGCCTGTCTGCTCATGGGGAGTCTCAGACATCCCTCGTGGGCATGGGCTCCCCACATCCCCACTACCGAGGCCTCAGACCCAGCCTCACACCGCGGCCTGGAGAACCCTTCCTGTACGCCTTCTTGGGCCACTCCCAGGGTCTGCGGCCTGCAGAACCCACGCTGCTCAGTGTTTCCCAGCATCCCGGACCTCCGCTGTGGGGTAAAAAGACCCACTCAGACATGGGTGCGCATCCCAGCTCCGTCACTCATAGGCTCTGTGACCTTGACCAGTCACTCGACCTCTCTGAGCCTCCTCTCTTGTCTGCCAATTGGGGCTAATAAACAGCTCCCGTCGGATAGAATTGCGGTGGGGATGAATGGTATGAACGAGGCTGTGGCTGTCCTGGGCTTAGCACAGGCCCCAGGAGGTTTGGAGGAAGTACCAAGAACCTCCTGGGGTCCTGACCCTCAGAAACAGGGCCTGCCTGTGGGTGGGCACCACAGTGCGTGGGTGAGTGTGGAGGGGACAGCGGTCATGGGGGGCTGACCCCTGCTGCCTGCATGTCTTTCCCAGTGGAGGTCTATAACTGCGCCATGGGCAGCCCTGACTGTTCTCAGTGCCTGGGCCGGGAGGACCTAGGCCACCTGTGTGTGTGGAGTGACAGCTGTCGCCTTCGGGGGCCCCTGCAGCCCCTGCCTGGAGCCTGCCCTGCCCCCGAGATCCGGGCGGTAAGCACCCCCACCCCCATGGGAGCCTCTGCCTGAGCTCCCGCCCAGCACACGTGCCTGCACGCCCAGCACACTCGCACTGTTGCCTGTTGAACACCTGGGTGCTGGGCCTCTGCAGGCCTGGAGACATCGCAGTGAACAAAACAGAGTGCCTGCCCTCAGGGAGCCCATGCTTTAGGGAGGGATGAGTAAGGGAATAAGTTATAGAGGAGGCGGCAAGTGCTACGGAGAAAAGTTGCAGCGCAGGGGCCTTGAGAGGCGGGTGGTGGAGATGCTGGACAGAGTGTGTCTAGTGTTATAGCAACGGCAGGGGACATGGTGACAACTGAGGATGCCAGTTACCCCCAAGCCTCCGTTTTAATTAAGAAAAACGTCTCGGGGAATGATTCTGATTGCTCAGCCTGGGTGGGTGAGGGGAGGAGTCAGCCTGAGTCACCTGCCCATCCCAGGCCCAGTCAGCTCTGGCTGGGATGCCGGATCGTGTGGTCAGACGTGGTTTCCTCAGGAGACCCCCCACCCCCCATAGCATTGAGCCTGTCCATACACTCTGTGGCCCCAGACACTAGTGGGCTTAATAACACACACACACACACCCTTGCTGGCAGCCCAGTGACCTGTGAGGTGACTAGCAATCCCAGCATTCTCGGAGCCTCCCCTAAGTGGCCGGTCTGTGCGGCCCCGCCTCCCCCTGGGTGCCTGTGACAGTGGTGGGGATCCCTGCCTGCATCCCAGCCTCAGATCCCTATTCTCTGGTCACCCGGCAGATTGAGCCCCTGAGTGGCCCCTTGGACGGTGGGACCCTGTTGACCATCCACGGCAGGAACCTGGGCCGGCGGCTCAGCGATGTGGCCCATGGCGTGTGGATTGGCGGCGTGGCCTGTGAGCCATTGGCTGACAGATACACAGTGTCAGAGGAGTAAGTAGCAGGCA
>NW_006282274.1:0-209 GCF_000327345.1 Myotis davidii
AGGAGGTTGCTATTTACACATTGAAAAAGAGATTAAAAAAAAGAGAGAGAGAGATAAAAAACGTGAGATGTCGCTGTTGTCAGAAAAGAAAACAAGATAATCATTAAAATGTGTCTGTTAAAGTAGCTGTGCTAATTCTCCTTGGTCAAGAAAAACAGTTTAATATGAAAAACATATTTTTATGAACATTGTGTTTATGGTTTGGGTGA
>NW_006282275.1:0-832 GCF_000327345.1 Myotis davidii
CGTGGCTGACCGCAGCTCCCTGTGGCTGACTGCAGCTTCCCCGTAGCTTAACGCGATTCCCCGTGGATGACCGAGCTCCCCCGTGGCTGACTGCAGCTCTCCTGTGGCTGACTGTGCTTCCCCGTGGCTGACCGCAGCTCCCTTGGCTGACCGCAGCTCCCCGTGGCTTACCGCAGCTCCCCGTGGCTGAACGCGCTTCCCCGTGGCTGACCGAGCTCCCCCGTGTCTGACCGAGCTTCCCTGTGGCTGACTGGAGATTCCTCATGGCTGACCGCAGCTCCCCGTGGTGGACCGCAGCTTCCCCGTGGCTGAATGCGCTTCCCCGTGGCTGACCGAGCTCCCCCGTGGCTGACCGCGCTTCCCCGTGGCTGACCTCAGCTCCTCGTGGCTGTCCGCAGCTCCCCATGGCTGACCGCAGCTCCCAGTGGCTGACCGCAGCTCCCCGTGGCTGACCGCAGCTCCCCGTGGCTGACCGCAGCTCCCCGTGGCTGAGACGGCAGGGCCTCCTGTGAGAATAGCACTGGCCACCCCCCTCCTCTGTCCCTGCCCCTCCTACCGCTTCCTCTAAACCACAGCCGTCACCCGGCATGAGCCCCATGCTCAGCATCCAGGGATGGAAGGCAAGAGACAGACTCCCCCACCCCCAACTTCCACCAGCTCCAGGTTCTTGGCTTCCACTCGAATCATAAGTAAACAGACTTAAAAGATGTTTATCACAGAAAAAAAAAAAGATCACGAGACAGAATTAAAATAACAAAAAGGACAATGCTTTAAATCTAAGCAGTTTGGGGTTCAAATGAAGGCATTATTTATGGGCAATTTGCTTAATTCC
>NW_006282276.1:0-366 GCF_000327345.1 Myotis davidii
GGTCAGGGCGGGTGGCGCCCCAGGGCGGCAGGCAGGCCCCTGTGAAGACAGCATCCAGCCAGCCAGAACCCAAAACAGCCTCCCCGTTTGTCCATGGAGCCGGACGACCCAGGGGCCCATTCAGCAGGGACAGGCTTGACTCCTGTATGAGTGTTGATTCCAATCCTGCCGGCAGGCAGCGTGGGGGAGTCGCAGGGCACCCACAAACATCTGCTCTGCACCCCCACACCCATAAGCCAGCTGCTGATGGTGGGTGGAAGGACAAAGATTACATGGGAAGTCGGCAAAAGGGTGATGCCAAATGGGCAGCTTACGGGTGAGCGGGCTGGAGATTTGCCAAGGCCTGTGGGTGTGCAAAGGCTGGGG
>NW_006282277.1:0-502 GCF_000327345.1 Myotis davidii
TCCCCCCACACACACCTAGTGCACGAATTTCATTCACCGGGCCCCTAGTCAAAACATAAATAAATAACAAGTGTTGGTGAGGATGTGGAGAAAAGAGAATGCCTGGAGCACTGCTCATGTGATCATAAATTGGTACAGTCACTGTGTAAAGCAGTGGACATTCCTCAAAACAATTAAAATAGAACTGCCATCTACTGCTGTGTATTTATTCAACAGAAGCATAAACAATAATTTAAATAGTTATTTGTACCCTTATGTTCACTACAGCATTATTTACAATAGCCAAGATATGGAAGCAACATAGGTGCCCTTCAATAGGTAAGTAAACAAATGAAAGACTACTCAGACATAAAAAAAAAATAAAACCCCACAAATAACTCTTGCTTTTATAGCAACATGGATGGACTAGGAGGGTCTTAGGACGTGAAATATGACACAGAAAACACGTACCATAGGTTCTCACTCACAAGTGCAATCTAAAACAACAAAACAGAAACAGACT
>NW_006282278.1:0-550 GCF_000327345.1 Myotis davidii
CCCTGATGGGCCCTGCTCTATGTGTGACAGGGTCTGGAGCCCCAACCCCCTTGATGGGCTCTGCTCTATGAGTGACAGGCAGCAGCACCCCAACCCCCTGATTGGCCCTACTCTGTGTATGACAGGGGGTGGCGCCGCAACCTCCCCATCCACCCTGCCTTGAGTGTGACAGGGGGCGGTACCCCAACCCCCCAATTGGCCCTACTCTGCGCGTGACTGAGGGTGGCATCGCAACCTCCCACTCCGCCCTGCTCTGTGCATGACAGGGGGCTGCTCCCCAACTTCCCAACAGCCGTGCTCTGAGCCCGACCAGGGGCTGCACCTAGGGATTGGGCCTGCCCTCTGCAACCTGGGAGCAGGCCTAAGCCAGCAGGGCGTTATCTCCTGAGGGGTCCCAGACTGCGAGAGGGCACAGGCTGGGCTGAGGGACCCCCCTTCCCTTCGGAGTGCAGAAATTTTTGTGTACCAGGCCTCTAATATATATATGTCTATATGTCTATATGTCTATATATATGTATATCTTATCTAATAAAGATGGAATATGCTAATT
>NW_006282279.1:0-205 GCF_000327345.1 Myotis davidii
AATTATCATGTAATTTTAAAAAATATGTAATCAGTTGTAGAAAAATGCATTTTTTCTATGTAATATTTGTTTTTTCTATGCAAAATACATTTTTACATATGTAATCAGTTGTAGAAAACTACATTTTTATAAAGGTCATGAATTCTATAGGAGCAGTGTTAGTCCTAGTTTGTAAATATATTTTATTGATTTCATAGAGGAAGAG
>NW_006282280.1:0-370 GCF_000327345.1 Myotis davidii
TCCCCCAGTGGCTGGGAGAGGGATGGGCCTGGGAAGGGAGGGCGGAACCTCTAGCGCATCCTTCGCTCCCTCCTATAGTTGGAGACTTCGTTATTTATGTCTTGTCCCCAGACTCGTGGACTCTCTTTGGTTGTCTCCTACGGTGGCATCGTCCTGGTAATATATGGCTTGTTCACACTGCTCAGATTGGGGGTGACATCTGCGTGTGGGGCAGTCGAGCTGCCCAGGTGGCACTGAACTAGAGTGTGGGCTCCTCTCTGAGTCATCGTCACAAGTTGGGTATGGGCCCTTGTTGTGCATGTGTGAGCTTCTTTCCTGCCCCCATGGCCTGGGCCACCCCCTTGTCTGGAGAGAAGGGGCCAAGTTCCCT
>NW_006282281.1:0-762 GCF_000327345.1 Myotis davidii
CAAAAGTCTGTGAAGCATTTTCCCATGCATCATATTATTTGATCCTCACAGAAGTCTTGGAAAAGGTAGATGGGAGTCTCTGTGGTATCCTATTTTCTCTTCATTAGCCAGAAAACAGAGATTTACAAAGCTTAGAAACTTGACCTGACTGAAAAGAAGGAAGAAATGGTGGAACTTGAAAATGACTTCAGGTTTTCTCACTGTGAAGAATATAGTCAAACACCAGGAGTCCCCCTACTTCCCACAATCGTAGGCTTCTCCCTTGCCCTGGCCTAATGCCTCTGGCAAAGGCCTTAGGCCTGGGCAGAGGACGCCCAGCTCCCACCATCGCCGACTACTATCCTGCTCCACACCATCGCTGGCTCACCTCCTGCTACCCACCATCCCAGCTCTGCCCTTGCCCAGGCCTAACGCTTCTGACCAAGGCATCAGCCCTCAGCAGGGGACCTCTCAGCTCTGATTTCAGGCTCTGAGAGACTATAGCCACTGGGCACATACTTGTGCTGATTATCCAATGGGAGGTGTAGCGAAGGTACAGTCAATTACCCTGTTTGTCTATTACTAGATAGAGTTTAGCACAAATAAAGGTCAGGAATCATTTTTCTTTCAATTTTTTTTTTTTTTTTTACTTTCACCTCATCACTGCTGTGTATGTGCGATCCATGTGAGTAATGTAGATGCTTATGTTGGTAGGTTTTTACATATGCCAAAAATCATTATGAAGTGCTATAGGAATAGATCTCAAATGTAACATGAGGACCT
>NW_006282282.1:0-467 GCF_000327345.1 Myotis davidii
TGATTCTTAAGGAGGGGCCGGCTAGGAGGGGGTTCTTGTGAGCTGGAGAGACACATGGAACCATCGTTAACATCTGGCGACTGTTTTTTTCAATATATTTTTATTGATTTCAGAGAGGAAGGGAGAGGGCGAGAAAGGAACATCAATGATGACAGAGAATCACGGATCAGCTGCCTCCTGCAGGCCCCACACTGGGGATGGAGCCCACAACCCGGGCACGTGCCCGGACCGGGAATCGAACCTTGATCCCCCGGTTCATAGGTCGACGCTCAACCACCAAACCACACTGGCCGGGCTGGCAATTGCTTTTTACCAAACACACGCACCCCGAAGCCCGCTCCGTGGCTGCACCCCTGGGAATGGGATGGGGTCAGGGGTGGCATTCGGGCGCCGCCCCGAAGACAAACCACACACAGGTCACCAAGAGTCATGAGCGAAGCTACAGTTTCCCGTGTAAATCCCGAAGG
>NW_006282283.1:0-936 GCF_000327345.1 Myotis davidii
TCATATTTCAAATCGTTGATTTGATTCTTGGGAACATCTACTCCAGTGTTGAATCCCTGTATAATATTCTTTGTTTCAATTAGTGTATGCTTTATTTCTGACTGGTCCTTTTCCATTTTTTTTTTTTTTGGAGGTTTCTAGAATATTCTTGAGTAACCTTATAATTGTGGTTTGCTTTCCTCCATTTCTTTCACTTGTGACATGTTTCTTTGCTCTGCATTTTGGCTACTTCCCTATATTTGTTTCTATGTATTGGGTAGAGCTGCTATGTCTCCTTGAGTTGGTAGAGTGGCCCTGTGTAGTAGGTATGCTATAGGGCCCAGTGGCTCAGCCTCCCCAGTCACCTGAGCTGGGAGTTCTAGTTGCACCCCTTTGTGGGCTGTGAGCACAGTTTTGTTGTAGTGGAGACTTGATTGCTACTGGTGTCACTGGGAGAAATTGACCTCCGGGCCAATTGGCTGTAAGGACCAGCTATGACTACAGTGGGAGAGCTTCTATGCAGGAGATACCCCTATGGAGCAGGACTTGCTTCAGTGGGGCTTTGGTGCTCACTGAGTCTGCCTCTTGGGTGTGTCGGTTATGGATATGTAGAGTTGTAATCTGGTATGGTCTGGCACTGACCACTGGTACACTGGCTCTTGGGTCTCCAGGGAGGTGCAAAGTCAGCCACTGCCTGGGGCCACCCAGCAGGAACTACAGAGAGATATACAGATTCCTCCTCTTTGTATCGGGTTTGGAAATGCCAAGATGAGACCCAGCTGTGAAGCAAGGCAGCCTGGTGCTGGTGCTGGGTCTTTGGGCCTTTTATTGATAGGTTTGGGGATCCCTAACCCAGCTGCAACAAGAACAGGCCATTCATATGCAAAACCCCTTGGGTTGGGTTGTAAATTGAATGATGTGGGATCTTAGGGAATCACCAGGGTGGAGAAAACAGAA
>NW_006282284.1:0-1747 GCF_000327345.1 Myotis davidii
AGAGAAACATCAATTGGTTGCCTCACACACACACCTGACAAGGGATCAAACCCACCACCTAAGTAGTGCCTTGACTGAGGGATCAAACCCGCAACCATTTGGTGCATGGGATGATGCTCCAACCAACTGAGCCACTTGGCCAGGGCAGCATACACATTGTTTACAGTTATGTTCCTAAGGTTCTATGGTCTACAGATGAATTTGGATACTCAGGGTTTCCTAAGTGTGATAAAAATTTGCAAAACCTTCAAAACTAACATATCTTCAAACAGAATGCTTCTCTGCCTATATTTTGGCTTTCTTGCTTAAACATTTTTTGTATTATGGAAAATTCAACTATATAAAGCAGTAGAGAGAACAGTGCCATGTATCAACAGTCCAGCTTTAACAATGATCAATTCATGGGCAATTTTGTATACCAATTACTTAATATTACATGATCACTGCATTATTTTGAAGTAATCTCAGACATCATATCATTTTTACTCATAATTTATTATGAAAATCTAGAGTATAATGTCTTTTTAGAAACATAGCAACCATGTCATTACCACATCTAAAATTAGATAAGCAACCCCTTAAAACAGTAAGTGATTAGTTTATTTTGACTCAGAAAAATTTTTCAACAGTTGTTTTGTTTGAATGAGTTAAAATGAAGCCTAACATTTAGTTGATATGTTTCTTCAGTTTGTTAAATGTATGGTTTCTCTGTTCTCTAGTCTTCCTTGCAAGCTATTTGCTGAACAAATCGTTGTTTGCCTAGTTCTAAATAGTGGAACTACCCCTATTCTGGATTTTTTAAGTGGCATCCCTGTGATGTCATTTACTATGAAATTGTAACCTGAGATCCAGAAAGTAATACTAACACCAATAATGAACACCTTTGACTGCTGATTATGTGCCGTTTGACTTTAAAGTGTTTGATGTGTAAGAAAAAATTTAACCATTCAAAATACCTACATTTTATGTGGTAAATACAATCATGATATATTTTATGTAATTTAAAAAATTATGTTGCCTTTAAGTGGTATGATAGTACATACTGTACTTCATGGGGAAGGAGTCTGAGTAGGGCAGAATTTGTGTATTTCTGGGACACTGGTCATAATGACATTCAATGTAACCCTTATATTACAGTAACACACACACACACACACACACACACACACACACACACACCCCTCCAAAATGCCAAGTTCTTACCTCATGAATCATTGAAATTTAAAACTCTTCTCAGCATTTTTGTGCATTTTCAGGTGACCTATATATTTTTCCTTATCAATATTTTTATTTTATACATTTGGGATCATGATTGCTGATCTTTTGCTCAATGCACTTTATAGTAATTTTAGCAAAATTGAGCAGAAAATACAAATATTTCCCATGTACACCCTGTGCCCTCACAGGCACAACCTCCTCCATTGTTAAAATTTCCCAAGAAAATGGTACATCTGTTACAACTGATGAGTCTACATTGACACATCATTATCACCCAGAGTCTATGGTTTACATGAGGGTTCATTCTTGCTGTTGTACATTAGATGGGTTTGGGCAAAGGTATAATGACATGTGTGCACCATTATGGTGTCATACAGAATTGCTTTATGGCCCTAAAAATGCTCTGTGCTCTGTTACTTACACTGTCATGATGTTCTGGTTGTGATTCCCTGCAAGTACTAATTTTAGTGTACATCTTTAATTATTCTCTTACTTCCATCCAGGTAGCTTTTTTTTTTTTTAATCTTTC
>NW_006282284.1:1785-2531 GCF_000327345.1 Myotis davidii
CCTCTTCCCGAAAGTACACATACATAAATATATGTTGCATGTAACATTCCTTGACTAGAAGTTTATTGGCCATATGGATGGGAGATATCTCTTATTAGAGAGTAAAAGCTAAAGCACATATTACAACTTTTTGCTCTAGGAGTTCTCTTAGCAACCCCTTCACCAATAATATGTCACTGACTACTCTACCCTATCTGTTCTCTCAGCCTAACCCAATCTCAACTTCTCTCATTCTAGAGAGGAAAAGAAACCTTCCAATTATTGTATGAAAAGAAATTCATTCATAGCTTCATGTTTGAATCTCCTAAATCATTAAAGGCCTCAAAACACAAAAGTGCCTTTCATATAATGTGATCCATTGCTTTTAATTAATTATGCTTATAACTAGCAAAATTTTTGTTTTTAATTTTCAATTACAGTTGACAGTCAATATTGTTTTATATTAGTCTCAGGTGTACAGCACGGTGGTTAGGCATTTATGTAAAAGATCATGGAATGCTTCACTAATGTGTGTGTCATGCTTACACAGGGACCCTGCTAATCTCAGTGTTGTTCTGATTTTCGTAAATGTGCTGCTGAAGGGAGCACTAGCAAGGTATTTTTACACCATCTTAAGGCACTGCCTGCATATCAAGGTTATTCAAATTCTGTCGCCAGCGAATAGTGCCAGGTCACCCAGCATGTTCACTCCTTTGCTCTTAAGATTGGCAACACACCTGCAGTAACAGGACAGACATGAGATTCAT
>NW_006282285.1:0-294 GCF_000327345.1 Myotis davidii
CCCCCGCCATGGTGATGTGAGGGCGGGAGGGCCTTATGGCAAGCCAGGCAGCAAACCAGACCCCAAACACGGAATCTAGGGTATGGGGCCATAACGCAGGCCAGGCATCAACCCCGGTCCCCTACCGTGGCCATCGGAGACGGGAGGGCCAGAGGGCAGGCCATGCATCAACCGTGGGACCCCACCATGGCAATCAAAGGGTGGAAGGGCAGAGGCGCAGGCCAGGCAGCAGCCCCGGACCCCTGCCATGGTGATGGCAGTGCGGGCTGGCTGGGGCACAGACCAGGCATCAAC
>NW_006282285.1:1919-2803 GCF_000327345.1 Myotis davidii
TGGAGATGGAGGGGTGGAAGGGCAGAGGCGCAGCCCAGGCAACAGCCCCGGCCCCCCGCCATGGCGATGGCAGTGCGGGCAGGCTGGAGCTCAGCCCAGGCATGAACCCTGGAACCCCAAATGGCAATCGAAGGGCAGGATGGCCTGCGTCTCTCGATCGCCATTGCGATCAGAGTGAGGGAGGGCTGTGTTGCAGCCCAGGAAGCAACCATGGACCCCTGGGTGCCTGGGATTCTGGCTGGCCTGCTTATGGCGATCGCCCTGGTGATCAGAGCTCAGGAGGGCCAGAGCATAGGCCAGCCATCAACCTTGAACCTCCACCATGGCTATCAGAGGCCATGAGGGCCGGGGCTAAGGCCAGGCAGCAACCATGGACCCACACCATGGCGATCGTAGAAGGCAGAGCAGGAGCGCGGGGCAGGCTGCAAACCTGAAACGCCACCATGGCCATTGAAGAGCAGGAGCACCTAGGTCCAGGAACAGGATCTTGTGTTAGTTCTGGCTGAGTATAATAATGAATTTGATTTCCTTTTTACATAGTAGACTATTCAGTATTGTTAAACTATTGAAAGGATGGTCAGCTCTAGATGTGAAGTTTTATGCCACAAGTAGTACGGTATTTTATGCCACAACTGGTACAGTATTTCCTTTAACACCTTGGTCTAGAACAGCCTTGTTATATGCTGGAGATACTAGAGAAGTGAGGTTTCACTCTCACTGTTTCACTGATGATTCACTTCATGTTACATTTGCCCCATACCAAAGTGAAATAGTAGTAATAAGGGAAATTAGGTATGGTGTACAGGGGTATTATCTTCACAATTTTTCTGTAAATATGGAACAATTCTAATATAAAACATCCATTAAAACAACACTCAAAATAC
>NW_006282286.1:0-517 GCF_000327345.1 Myotis davidii
CATGGCGATCGGAGGACGGGAGTGCAGTGTTGCAGGCCAGGTAGTAACCATGGACCCCCGGGTGACAGGGTTGCTGGCTGGCCTGCTTCCAGCGATAGCCATGGCGATCAGAGTGCAGGAGGGACAGAGTGAAAGCCAGGCAGCAACCCCGGACACCCAGCATGGCAATCGAGGGCAGAATGGCCAGAGCACAGGCCAGGGAGCAACCCCGGACCCCCACCAGGGACATTGGAGGGCTGGAGGGCCAGAGCGCAAGCCATGCATCAACCCCGTATCCCCACCATGGCTATTGAAGGGCGGGAGAGCCGGGGCGCAGGCCAGATAGCCACCATGGAACCCCACCATGGCAATCAAAGGGCAGGCGGACCATGGTGCAGGACAGGCAGCAACCCCAGACCTCCGCCATGGAAATCGAGGGCAGCAGGGCCAGAATGCTGGCCAGGCATCAACACTCGACCCCCAGCATGGGAACCGAAAGGCGGTTGGGCCTGCCTCCCTTGATCGCCATGGTGATCGG
>NW_006282287.1:0-572 GCF_000327345.1 Myotis davidii
TGTTTCCTATGGAGTTCACACCAAACGCCAGCTGGGCCCCCCTGGCCCAGGCCTGACACATCTGGCCCAGACATGAGGCCTGGGCATGGGACCCCCTTCTCCCCCTGATCACCAGCTCCACCCTCGCCCAGGCCTGACGCCTCGGCCAGAGGTGTCGACCCCCATCACCCTTCGATCACCGGATCGGCCCCTCGCCCAGGCCTGATGTGTCGGCCAGAGGTGTCAGGCCTGGGCAGGAGACCTCCAGACCTCTCCGATTGCCAGCTCCACCCCCCGCCCAGGCCTGACATCTTTGGCCCAGGTGTCATGCCTGGGCAGGGGACCCCCATCTCCCCCCGATCACCGGCTCTGCCCTCGCCCAGGCCTGACACCTCGGCAAGAGGAGTCGACCCCCATCACCCTCCGATTGCCAGCTCGGTCCCCTGCCCAGGCCTGACACCTTGACCTTCATCACCCTCTAATTGCCAGATTGGCCCCTTGCCCAGGCCTGACACCTCCGCCAGAGGTGTCAGGCCTGGGAATGGGACCCCCATCTCCCCTCTGATCACCGGCTTCTGGGTGGCTTCTGGGGT
>NW_006282288.1:0-861 GCF_000327345.1 Myotis davidii
TTCATGCACCAGTGGGGTCCCTCGTCCTGGCCTTCAGAATTGGGCTGAAACTCCTCTCCAACATCCCCCGAGGGGTCCCGTATTATGAGAGGGCACAGGCCAGGACAAGAGACCCCACCAGTGCACAATTGGGAATGGGGAGGGATGTGGGAGGTTGGCCAGCCGGGGAGAGACTACAGGAGGGCTCCAGGACATGTCCAGCCCATCTCGCTCAGTCCTGATTGGCCGGACCCAGCAGCAAACTAAACTACCTGTCAGAGCGTCTGCCCCCTGGTGGTCAGTGCACATCATAGCGACTGGTTGACCAGTCAACTTTCTTCCACCTGGTGGTCAGTGCACATCATGGCGAGCAGTTGAGCCACCTTAGCATATCATTAGCATATTACCCTTTGATTGTTTGAGCAGCCTACCAGTCGACTGGGCACTTAGCATATTAGACTTTTATTATATAGGATGCATGCGGTTGTATTAAGTCCGTCTTTCTTGAAATATGTACCAAAAATGTTTAGATTATTCAAAATTAATTATCTGTTGTCTTTGTTAAATTACAACTTCTCTGTAGTGTCAGTTCACAATGCATTTTAGAAATATATACTACACCCATTTGTAAGGATTTGGATGAATACTTGCAATAAACCAGTAACTAACTTATCTGAAAGGGGGAAGACTGAGGGGGACAAGATTACTTGTAACCCTTTGGCAATATTAATATCTCTACTAATAACCCATCTCTAAATGTAATAAATCCTATTCAAATATTTTCAAATATATGAATTACATTTATTTTTCTTTAAACTTGTCCTCAGTTTGAATTGTTTATAGAAAATAGATATAAAGAAAATTCAGTTACAAAGCTATAAA
>NW_006282289.1:0-273 GCF_000327345.1 Myotis davidii
GTTGGTCCCAGGATGCAGGGTTATAAATTCCAGCGGCTTCAGTTCAGCTCACCCAGGACCTGGAGAAGTGTGGGAAAACAGAGGGGCAGGGGATGACTCAGGTGAACCTGGGGGGGGGCAGGAGAGGCATCAGTGCAGGTACCCACATGAACGGTCCTTGGGAAAGGTCACCTGTGTCTTGAGGAGAGAGAGGCGAGTAGAGCCCAGCCATGGGGGAGACCTCTCACGGCTCTGCCCCCTGACACTCTGACACTAGAAAGGACACCACTGACT
>NW_006282290.1:0-485 GCF_000327345.1 Myotis davidii
TGCAGACTCCCTTTCTTGCCTCCACCGCCTGGCGTCTCCCACGGTGAGCCCCGCCCCGCCACCCGCAAGCCCCTGGGACATAGACGCGCCCTCCCCTTGCCACTATGAACCTCTGCTGGGCCCAGCTGCCAGCTCCCAGCCCAGGCCCGGATCTGCACTTCCTCCTGGACTCAGGCCTCCGGCTCCCCGCCCAGCGAGCTGCCTCATCTACTGCCTCCCCTTTCTTCCAGGCCCTGCTAGCTGGCAGCTTTGCTGAAGCCCAGATGGACATGGTACCTCTCTGAGACCTATCACCCAGCGCAGCCTGGCCTGTCATGCATCACCTGCACGGCTGCCGGGGCTGTGGAGCAGGCCTGGGGCCCATTCCCCCGCCAGGCCAGCCCCTGCTGGGCTCAGAGGCGGAGGAGGCACTGGAGGCTGCTGACCGTTTCCTGCTGCCGGGGCTGGAGGAGGAACTGGAAGAGGCTGTGGGCCGTATCCACCTG
>NW_006282291.1:0-399 GCF_000327345.1 Myotis davidii
TACAAATCTATCCTTTTATTGATTATTACTGAGGAGCAGAGAGATTAAACATCTTGCAAATTGATATATTAATAAATGGCAACATTATATTTCTAATTCAGGTTACCCAACTTTCTTTTAATGTTATCTTCATCATGTTATACCACAATGAACTTGAGGCATGCTATTATGTGCAGTACCATACACAGATAAAGCAACAACAAGAGGACATGCTTTTGAGCACTAGGTACTATAATTTCAAAGGAATTACAGGGTGTGGTAAAAGTAGGTTTACAGTTGTGAATATGGGAAACAGTTTATTCTTGTAATACTAATTATTGTATTATTTTCCATATGAAAAACTGTGAACCTACTTTTGCTCCACCCTATACAACTTTTACATAAAAACACAATAGGAAG
>NW_006282291.1:427-1876 GCF_000327345.1 Myotis davidii
AAACTGAGGAGAGCAACAGAAACCTTAGTCAAACTGCTAAATACACATTTACATACACATACACATTTTTTAAAAAAATCCTCACCTGAGGATTTAAAAAATATATTTTTATTGATTTCAGAGAGGAAGGGAGAGAGAGATAGAAACATCAATGATGAGAAAGAATCATTTGATTGGCTGCCTCCTGCATGCTCCACACTGGGGATCAAGCCCTCAACTTGGGCATGTGCCCTGACCAGGAATAGAATTGTGTCTTCCCGGTTCATAGGTCCACGCTCAATCACTAACCCACACTGGCTGGGCAGGATTTTTTTTAATTGATTCTAAGAGGAAGGGAGAAAGGATGGGGGGTGGAGGGGAAAGGAGACAGAGAGAAGAGAGAGAGAGAGAGAGAGAGAGAGAGAAAGAGAGAGAAGAAGAAGGAGAAGAAGAAGAAGAAAAGAGAGAAGAAAGATAGAAACACTGAGGTGAGAAACATCAATCAGTTATCTCAATCAATTACCTGCTCAGCAAACTAGGTGTGCATGGTGCCCTGACCAGAATCGAATCTGAAACCCTTGGGTTGTACGGGATGGTGCTCCAACCAACTTAGCAACCTGCCAGGGCCACACACACACCTTCTTAACATTCACTTTCAAGCATAAAAAGGCCATTTTAAGCTACTGATATGTGATTAAGCAGGAAGCATCCAAACACATAGTGTGTTAGTAATTGATCAGAATTGTGCTTACTTTTTAAAATCTTTGCATATATAATGAGAATTTAACAAATCAAAACCCTGTGGTTGTTTGTATTCATTTAAAAAAAGCTATTACAATAGCATTTTCAAAAGTTAACTAATGAAAATAAATATATCATTTGGAAACAAAATTTAAGATAGTAAAGTCATGTTCAATTAAGGCAAGGATATACTCCTTTTCAAGCTCCTTGACAATTTTCATATTTTCTAGATCTGATTTCACCAGCTTCATTTTGAGATCTTCAATTTCTTCTTTATAGGGTTTGGCTCCTAAAGCAACTTTGTCCTTTTTTAGAGAAAAGTAAGAGATAAGTTTAGAGCAGTTTCACTTTATTGGTAGAAACATTTTCAAACAGCAAACTCTACACATATGAAAAATAGGAAAGGCACAAATTTGAACCCTAAAATGAATAACAAATAGATATTTGATGTGAAGGATATTTGAAGCTATTGGAAACTAATATGTAGAGAATATATGAAGCATTTTATTTCTTAAAACAAATTATTTCCCCAATTAAAAAACAGTAACTACAAAAACACACACAGAAGTTGAAAATAAAGAAATGGGTAGACAAAAGACACGAAGTTAGAAAAATGAAACAAAAAAGACATCAGAAATTATAAAAATAGAATTGAATTCAAGGCACAAAGTATTATATAGCATTGTATTCAAAGATGGTTCAATCAAGTGACATAAATATATCTACTTG
>NW_006282291.1:2241-2990 GCF_000327345.1 Myotis davidii
TCATATATAATTATTACATCATGATGAACTGACCCATTTATTATTATAATACTAGAGGCCCGGTGCACAAAATTTGTGCACAGGAGGGGTGTCCCTTAGCTCAGCCTGCACCCTCTCCAATCTGGGACCCCTCAAGGGATCTCCGACTGCCCGTTTAGGCCTGATCCCGGTGGGATTGGGCCTAAACAGGCAGTCAGACATCCCTCGAGGGGTCCCAGATTGGAGAGGGTGCAGGCTGGGTTGAGGGACACCCTCCCTCGACCCCATGCACGAATTTCGTGCACCGGGCCTCTAGTTCATATATAAATAAGTACATATAGAATTCTTTTTTAATGAATGTCTCATTGAACAAATGTTAAGTAATAAAAAGAGTACACATTCTTTTTTGTTGTTAATCCTCACATAAGGATATTTTTCCATTGATTTTTAGAGAGAGTGGAAGGGAGGGAGGGAGACAGAGAGAGAAATATCCATTTGAGGGAGACACATCAATTGGCTGCCTCCTGCATGTGCCCCAACCAGGGCGGGATAGAGCCTGCACCTGAGTTATGTGCCCTTGGCCAGAACTGAACCCAGAACCCTTCAGTTCATGGGCCAATGTTCTTTCCACTGAGCCAAACCAACTAGGGAAGAGCACACATGTTTTACTTCTTTCTAATTAACTGGAATGACAAGACACTGGAGCCAGAATAGCAAACTTAAATGTCTATTAGGGCCAGACTCAAGTAGCAGAAGTGTGAGAAGTGGCT
>NW_006282292.1:0-287 GCF_000327345.1 Myotis davidii
CCTGCCCCCCGGTGGTCAGTGTGTGTCATAGCTTCCAGCCAGTTAACCTGTCTCTTAGGCTTTTATATAAATAGGTATGTTGACTTCCGAGAGGCAGAGAGAGAAACATCCATGATGAGAGAGAATCATGGATCGGCCGCCTCCTGCACGCCGCCTACTGGGGATGGAGCCCGCAACCCGGGCCTGTGCCCTTGACGGGGAATCGAACCCTGACCTCCTGGTTCATAGGTTGACGCTCTACCCACTGAGCCACGCCAGTTGGACCCCATGACCTTTCTTAATAGTTT
>NW_006282293.1:0-411 GCF_000327345.1 Myotis davidii
CGTGGTCACTGTCTCTCAGAGAAGCAGCGTCCAACTGAGACCCGGCTTTCATTCTCTTGTTTGTCTTTTCTAAGTCTTTCAGCTGCCTCCACTCAGGTTCACCCCTGGATGTGCTGGCACAGCACACTCCCAGGGAACCATGCTCCAAGGGTGGATTCCTGCCTCAAACCCTGCCCTTGCTGGAAACAGCTCCAGGAAACAGCTGGGGAGGTGTAGCCCTTGGCAAAGCAACCTAGGATTCAGTGGATCCACACTCCGAAGGCGGGTTCCTACCTCAAACCCTCCCCTTACAGGAAACAGCTTGGGGGAGGGTGCAGCCATTGCCAAGACAACCCCTGCAGGACAGACTTCCTTCTGGTTGGTCGTCAGCCAGACCCCGGTCATGATGAACACCATCCATGGTTTTTATAT
>NW_006282294.1:0-617 GCF_000327345.1 Myotis davidii
GATGCATGAAATTCCTGCAAGAGTAGGCCTTCCATCCTCCGGCTGCCAGCACTGGCTTCCCTACGGCACCCGGGTCCGGAGCTTCCCTTGCAGAGGGAGGCCCTGTCCACCTGCCGCAGCCTGCTGGTTGGAAGCCTGGGCCTCCCTCTGCAGGGCAATCATGGGGCAATGGCTGGGCCTGACCAATCACATCATACCCACCTTGGCTGGCCTGGCGCCAGTGGGTGTCATAGTACGATCCCGGATGGTCATCCGGATGGTTGCCCGGATGGTCATCTGGATGGTCGTTCTGCTATACGGCTGTTCAGTTGATTTGCATATTATGCTTTTATTATATAGGATATACTAGTATATGTATATAATTTTACTTTTCATCCTATCCCAGGGGTTTCTATACTTTCCTTCCTCCCAGCTCCCTAATCTATCACCAATGGATTTCATGTAACCCACTTGGATCATCTTTTGATTATAATGTATAAAATAAGGTATCAAACTGTTGTACTTTGAACATTATCTCAATTGATTGACATTTTGCCTCCTGGCAATGAAACCATAAAATTTTCTACAGGTTTGAATGATTCTTTCGTTGATGGAACCCAGTTTTCTGATAAATCTCA
>NW_006282295.1:0-280 GCF_000327345.1 Myotis davidii
AGTTCATATTCTCTGTACAATTCCACATCTAAGAATCTATCTGAGAATAAAACTATCATCATTACAACACTTAGTTGTATACAGGTATGTTTTTCCATCATTATTTATATTTGTGAAACAACTTACATGACTCTGAAGAGAAAGATTTGTTTTTAAAAATGATGACATAACTATGTAGTGGAAAACAATATGCACCATTTAAAAAAAATGAAATACACTTATTTGTCTGATCCGGAAATTCTTAAGGAAAAAAAAAGCTAGTTGTAGTAAAATAATATCA
>NW_006282296.1:0-468 GCF_000327345.1 Myotis davidii
TCTCTCCTCTCTCCTCTCCCTCCCCACACACACCATTTAATTGAAGCAAGTGTATTTATACTATTGTAAAATTTCAAAATGCAATTTTTTTCCAGTTAATCTTTATCCTATCTAATAAAAGGGTAATGTGAAAATTAACCATCACTCCATCACAAAGATGGCAGCACCCCTGGCCACAAGATGGCAGTGCCCAGGCCTCTCACCTCCACCGGACTCCCCCAGTCCTGAGGGGTGGCCGCTGATAGTGGGCAGTGTGAGCGACCTGGAGGAATGCTTGCTTCCTCACCCCAATGACAAGGCAAGCATTCCGCGTCCGGGCGCAGAGGGTGGGCCTCCCAGGCAGGCCGGGTGCAGACAGGAGAGGAGGTGCAGCCCTGCAGGGCACCAGGTGGGCCTCATAGACCTTGGTGGGTCAAGGATGGGATGAATCATGGAGCCCCAAGTGCAGCCGCCAGTGCTGCCAGCTGA
>NW_006282296.1:1695-2604 GCF_000327345.1 Myotis davidii
CGCCCCAATGGGGTCCCCCACCCTGAAGGGTGTGTGACCAGCTGCAAACAGCCATCATCCCCTCACCCAGGCTGGCCAGGCATCCCAGTGGGGACCCTCACCTTGATCCAGGACCCCCTTCAGGGCAAAGGAGCCAGTCCCCACCCATGCACCAGGCCTCTATCGTATATAGTAAAAGGGTAATATGCAAACTGACCCTAACAGCAGAAAGACCGGGAATGACTGGTCACTATGATACACACTGACCACTAGGGGGCAGACGCTCAATGCAGGAGCTGCCCTCTGGTGGTCAGGGTGCTCTCACATGGGAGGAGCTCTGCTCAGACACAAGCCAGGCTGATGGCTGCCAGTACAGCAGTAGTGGTGGGAGCCTCTCCTGCCTCCTCAGCAGCGCTAAGGATGTCCGACTGCACTTTAGGCCTGCTCACTACTGGCAAGTGGACGTCCCCTGAGAGCTGCCGGGCTGCCAGAGGGATGTCTGATTGCCATCCTAGGCCCAATCCCCCGGGGAGCGGGCCTAAGCCAGCAGGTGGTCATCCTCTGAGGGGTCCCAGACTGCGAGAGGACACAGGCTGGGCTGAGGGACCCCTCCCCCGCGAGTGCACAAATTTTTGTGCACCGGGCCTCTAGTGTAATTATATTAGTGTTTTCTGATGATCTTAGGTGACCCCTTTGAAAGGGTCGTTCGACCCCCAAAGGACTCGCGACCCACAGGTTGAGAACCACTGGTTTAGAGCCAGTCTCCTGACAGTCATTGCTCCTGAGGCGTAGCTGCCAACTCACTTGATTTTGTGTGTTCGTTACCCTCAGCACACACATGCATGCACACCTGTGAGATAGATAGATATATATGACACACGCATCCTACCTTTGCCCAGATATGCAGCTCAGACACCTGCAGGGAATCAC
>NW_006282297.1:0-1034 GCF_000327345.1 Myotis davidii
CACTGGAGTTGAGAGCCAGCTTTAGCTCTGAGGGACGGCTCCAGCTATGAGACCTCAACTGCTGAAGCAGGTATCTGGGCTTTGTTCGATTTTCTATAATTGAAAAACTGTTGCAACTCCAGCTCAATGGCTGGGTGAAAGCATGGGGCTTGATTAGCTTCTATAATTACAACATAGTTGCTTAGAGTGCAAGCTCAGAGCTGGGCCACGGCAGGCGGTGAACCTTGGCTTCCTCCATCACTGGAGCAAGCAACTCTCCTGTTCACCTCAGCTGCCTGATTGCCATCGCCATCTAGGTTGGCAGTTAATTCACATAGCGCCCTGTTTAGCCAATGGGAAGTGTGTTTGAGGTACGGTTAATTACCATGTTTCTCTATTATTAGATAGGATATGTCAAACAAACACCAATTACAGTTAAATAGTAATTAGAAGCAGCAGTGTGAATATGTGATTTAAATATGAACAGTCAGTTTATGTGACACAAAGGGGTAATCAAACATTGGTATGTATGGTATGCTTACTTTCCCACTTATCTAGGAATCACTCTCTGATTTATTTCTCTTGAGGTTAGAAGATGACCAGGGCTCTGGAAATCCTCATATAAAGTCTTATTATTTGAAGCAGAATGAGAAAAATAATCAAGGATGAAAAACCAAACTACACTAACAACCTTCTATGACACAAAAGGGTAATCAAACATTGGTATGTATGATATGCTTACTTCCCCACTTATCTAGGAATCACTCTCTAATTTATTTCTCTTGAGGTTAGAAGATGACCAGGGCTCTGGAAATCCTCATATAAAGTCTTATTATTTGAAGCAGAATGAGAAAAATAATCAAGGATGAAAAACCAAACTACACTAACAACCTTCATCTTGCTGGGACTTACTGATGACATTCCACTGAAAATATTGCTTTTTATCTTTCTATTTCTTTCCTATGTGTTAAGTATATCTGGAAACCTAATCATCATCACCCTCACTCTCATTGATTCCCACTTACAAACACCAATGTATCTGTTCCTTCAAAATT
>NW_006282298.1:0-1072 GCF_000327345.1 Myotis davidii
GTCAGCCTATCAGAGGAGGTAGTTAAAAAGATGGAATGCCAGAAAATTAAAGTTAATCCTGTGCTGTTGCATTAGAATTGCTGGTATCAGTGTGAACTGATACCAACATATATAGAAATAAATACAGGTTATCTATCTATTTCCCAGGGCTCCTTGGGAAATGGCTGATTTCAGCTGGGGAAATGACAAGATGAACCTGAAACATCTTGTTGTGCCAGAAAACAAAGAAGTGCTCAAACAATGATGTGAAATGTGTTGAAGGGACACAGAAGTCACCTTGTTGGATCTCCATTGGCTAAATCAGGGACAAATTGAGCATTAATATAAACAATAGAGTAAAGAATTAAATCCATTGCATAAAATAGGAAACCATGAATCCATGCAGAAATCTACACTAATAAAAGAGAAACATGCAAATTAACCATCACTCTGCCACTCCGCCACTCCGTTACACCCACCAGCCAACCAGAGCGACTATGCAAATTAACCCAACAAAGATGGTGGTTAATTTGCATAAGCAGGCACGGAGCGAAGACTGAAGATGACTAAAGATGGAGGCGGCCATGGAGCTGGAGTGAGTAGGAGGCTTGGGTTGCTCCTGGTGATGGAGGAAGCCAAGCTTCCCGCCGGCCCTGAACTCTGCTCAAGGAGTGGCTGGGGTCCTGGGTCGCCGGGGCCAACACAGGCTTTCAGTCCACCCTGGGCTCGACTCAAGAAGGGGCTGGGGGCCTGGGCTCTGCTCAAGGAGTGGCTGGGGGCCTGGGTCACCAGGGGCAGGCTTCTAGTCTGCCCTGGGCTATGCTGGAGGAGCTGGGGGCAAAAAAAGGGGGCTGGGAGCAGCTGGAACGGAGAAGCCAAGCCTTGTGGCTGCAGCAGGACCAAAGACCTGGGTTCTGGGTGCCAGAGGAAAACCGGTGCCAGCAACCAGGGGAAGGAAGGCCTATTGCATGAATCTTTGTGCAACGGGCCACTAGTAAATAAATAAATTATTAAGTGTTTGAAGAGGAATGGCTTAATTTACATAGTCTCAAAAATACATCTCCACAAAGTACTCATTCATTACAGAGGGGAA
>NW_006282298.1:1819-2389 GCF_000327345.1 Myotis davidii
GGAGCTCCCAGAGCAGGAGCAGCTGAGCAAACCTGGCAGCAAGCCATGCTCCTGGAGCAGACCTGAGTGGTCTTCCTTCCTGAATGACTCTCTCCAATTTCTCCTCTTCTTTGTGAATCTCCCTTATTAAACCCAAGAGGGAGGCCTTTCAATAGACCAGCATGTTCTCAGGAGATTTGGGCCAAGCTCCAACTTGAAACTCCTCAGACCGGAGCCCACTGTGGGCCTGCCTCCTCCTCCTCCTCTGTTTCCCCTGCTTATGGTTTCCCACCGATATTTTCAAGCATGGCTCCACTGTTCCTCCATGCGCCCTTTGCCACTGTCTTCAGGTTTTTGAAGCCAACATTTTCTTGGACCTATTTATTTTTTTTCCTGGGTGTTTATTGTATTGAGTTTGGCAAGTATTTGTTGAGTGTTTTCTGTGTGACAGGAGCTGGGGAAAATGAGGAAAAAACCCCACAAACTTTGCTACTTGGGAGCTCAGGTGGAGTGGAGACAGACAGCTTAACTGAACTTTCCTCGCAAAGGGCAAAGTGCTACCTATACCTGAGCCTTTCCAGTCCATGAAGC
>NW_006282299.1:0-516 GCF_000327345.1 Myotis davidii
CACCCTGGCTCCAAAGCCACCCACCAGACCCAGTCCTTTTTTTAAAAAAAATATATTTTTACTAGAGGTTTGGTGCACGGATTCGTGAACCGGTGTGGTCCCTCGGCCTGGCCTGTGTCCTCTTGCAATCCGGGAGGCACGCTGGTTGGGGAGGTACCACACGAGGTCTCCAGGGTATGTCCAGCTCTCTTGCCCAATCCCCAATCGGCCTGACCCCAGCAGCAAGCTAACCTACTGGTCAGGTATATTCCCCCTGGTGGTTAGTGTGTGTCATAGCAATTGGTCAAACGGTCAAATGGACAGACACTTAGCATATTAGGCTTTTATATATATACTAGAAGCTTGGTGCACAAAAATTTGTGCACTGGCGGGGGGAGGGGTGTGTCCCTCAGCCCCACTTGTGCCCTCTCACAGTCTGGGACCCCTCAGGAGATAACGACCTGCTGGCTTAGGCCCACTCCCGGGTGACAGAGGGGAGGCCCCATCCCTAGGTGCCTGCCCCGCAGCTCCTGGTTG
>NW_006282300.1:0-349 GCF_000327345.1 Myotis davidii
CCCTTAGCCCCACCTCACGGGCTTTGTCATCCAAGTGCCCAATCATTATTGCCCAAAATCTCATGAACATGAAGGCCCCAGAGCAAAATTCAGAGATTGTAAACAGGCTGTGCTCAGGCCTCCACTAAAGAGCTGGCACTAAGATGAGAAATGCACTCAGAGGCCCACAGCAAATATGAGCTCCTCTCTCTTTGGCCCTCATCTCTGTTATTTTCTCCCTCTTGCCTATTCTGTCTGTCCCTGCCTGGCTGGCTTCCTCCCTCTTGTCCGGAACCCTGCCTTTCTATTCTTCCTTGGCTTGTTAAAGCTTCTCTTTACCCCAGAGCACCTTTTGTTTTAACGGGACCCT
>NW_006282301.1:0-235 GCF_000327345.1 Myotis davidii
TCCATAGGCCGACGCTCTATCCACTGAACCAAATCGGGTTCGGCATGTCCCACAGCTTTTTTATCCACTCATCTGCTGATGGGCACTTTAGACTGTTTCCACATCTTAACCATTATAAATTGCCCTGCTAGGAACATAGGGGTGCACACATTGTTTCTGATGAGTGTTTTGGGTTTCTGAGGATGTATGCCTAGAAGTAGAACCACTGGGTCAAATGGGAGTTCCATATTTAATT
>NW_006282302.1:0-798 GCF_000327345.1 Myotis davidii
GGAGATTGGCCAGCCAGGGAGGGACCATAGGAGAGCTCCAGGGCATGTCCGCCCTGCTTGCTCAGTCCTGATCTGCCAGAGCCCAGCAGCAAACTATCCTACCAATCGGAGCATCTGCCCCCTGGTGGTCAGTGCACATCATAGCGAGCAGTTGAGTGGCCTTAGCATATCATTAGCATATTATGCTTTGATTGGTTGAACGGACGAATGGATGACCAGACACTTAGCATATTAGGTTTTTATTATATAAGATTGTAAAGGTGGAGAGAAATCAACATTTTTGCTGCTTCTCCATATGGATAAATGACATCTCTACTATGTTGAGTCTCCCAATCCATAAACATGGTATGTCTCTTCATTTATTCTTCGATTATATGGTTTTTGTATACACATCCTACATAAGTTTTACACCTAAATATTTTTTTTCCTGATAGATTATAAATGTCATTATAGCCTTCCCCACAGCAGTGCTGAAGCAGCTGGTCATCCAAAGGCAACAAACAAGCAAACACAAACAAACACTGAGCTAAGTTTTATACTATACTCACAAAAATAAATAAAAATGGATGGGAGGGACTAACATGTAAAACTACAAAAGTTTAAGCAAAAAACATAGAAAAAATCAGTAGGATCTAGGGCTAGGCAAAGCATTCTTAGACCGAATGTCATAAACACAATCTTTAAAAGGAAAACTAATGCTTTGAACTTCATCAAAATTCAGGGGTTTCTTGCTTTGAGAAATACATTGAGGATGAAACAACTAGTTACAGTGTGGGAGAAAATACTTGCAAACCACAT
>NW_006282303.1:0-247 GCF_000327345.1 Myotis davidii
GAAATGAAAAATGACGTCACTGCAATAAAGAACACAACACAAAGCATCAACAGTGGGCTAGGAGAAGAAGAGGACTGCATCAGTGAGCTAGAAGATGAGGTAGGAAAAAATACCTAAGCAGAGCAGCAACTGGAAAAATAATTAAAAAACAGGAGGCGAGCCTAGGAACTTTGGGACAACACAAAACGAAACAACATCCGCATAAAAGGGGTCTCAGAAGGAGAGGAAACTGATCAAGGAATAGAAA
>NW_006282304.1:0-309 GCF_000327345.1 Myotis davidii
GAGAATGTTGTAAACATCTTGACCATGCCTTTACTTTGCCCTGTGGAATCTGGCTATAAAATAAATGTGTTAAGTGGCGCTGTCTCTAACTCTCCAGCAGAGAGGCTCTCCATCAGAGAGGACAGCGTCCCACCCAGACCCAGCTTTTATTCTCTTGTCTGTCTTTTCTCAATCCTTCACCGCCCCCTCTCAGGCTCACCAAACCTGGCTCAGCTGGCTTGGCACATAAGGCGGCCAAAGTGGGGTTGAGTATGCCATGCCCGAGCTGGCTCGCCACAGCAAATTGACCGAATGGCAGGATGACTGGTG
>NW_006282305.1:0-1042 GCF_000327345.1 Myotis davidii
AAAGTGTAATATGCTAATTATATGCTAAGGCCATGCAACCTCTGTCTCTGACGTTCATTGACCACCAGGGGGCAGACAGTTGACCAGTTGACCAGTCTCTATGACATGCACTGATCACAGTGGGCAGATGTTCTGACCAGTAGGTTAGCTTGCTGCTGGGGTCCGGCCATTGGGACTGAGCGAGATGGGCCGGGCAAACCCTGGAGCTCTCCCACAGTTCCTCCCCAGCTGGACAACTTCCTGTGTCCCTTTCTGGCCTCAGTCATGACCCAGTGGGGTCCCTCGGCCTGGCCTGCACCCTCTTGCTATTTGAGACCCCTCAGAGTATAATGGAGAGCCGGTTTCAGCCCAATCCCACAGGCCAGGCTGAGGGACCCAGTAGTGCACGGATTTGTGCACTGGGGCCTCTCATAATTCTATAATGCTGAAACAGATAAATAAACAAAAAAATTTATTAAATTAACCAGGTAAAATTAGTATGACTTTTGAAAAGTAATTTAATGCCTTAGTGTAATGAGAAGGCTCATCCACCTTTTCTGATAAAGGAGCATAATGTCTCAATTTTTTTCCATCTCAAAGCTCAGGTTCTCTTTTAGAGACAAATATTGAGTTTATGGCAAATAACTTATGTGACCTATATGATACATACAGGTCAAAATGATAATTGCCATGCTTTTATTTTTGGAAGGTATTCTACATTTCTCTATTTTTAATCTTTCAATTACATTTCACATTCAACATTTTTGAATTAGTTTCAGTTGTGCAGCATAGTGGTTAGACAACCAGATACTTCACAAAGTGATCCTCCTGATATTCCAAGTGCCCACCTGGCAGCATACATACTTATTACAATAGTAAAGGCCCAATGCATGAAATTCATGCACAGGGGGGTAGATAACCTCAGCCCAGCCTGCACCCTCTCCAATCTGGGACCCCTCTGGGGATGTCCTAAACTGGAAGTCGGACATCCCTCTCATAATCCCGGACTGCTGGATCTCAACCGCTCGCCAGTCTGCCTGTCTGATTGCCCCTAACCACTTCT
>NW_006282306.1:0-250 GCF_000327345.1 Myotis davidii
GTGAAATAAATCAGACAGAGAAAGACAAATGCCTGACGATTTCATATATATGTGACATCTAAAAAACAAAATAAATGAACAAGCAGGACAAAACCAGACTCATAGATACAGAGAGCATTTTGATGGTAGCCAGGTGGGATGGGGTTGGGAAAGGGTGTAAAAGGGTGAAGGGAATAAGAAGTACAAATTGGTAGTAACAGAATACTCATGGGAATGTAAATACAGCACAGGAAATATAGTCAATAATATT
>NW_006282307.1:0-487 GCF_000327345.1 Myotis davidii
AAAAAAAAAACAGCCATGGCCCAGGGTTTCTGGGAGGAATGAAAGGACTAGTTTTTAAGGTAATGATAAAATTATAAGTGTATCAATAAATCTGAACAATTGTAGAAAATCCAGAATATACAAAAGTGTAATATAAACTACAGCTTATGTGATAACGATGTGTCAATGTACTTTCTTTGACTGATTGTTAACATACCATTCTGGTGGAGGAGGATAAATGATTAGGGGCAGGCATATGGAAACTCTGTACATTCTGCTCAACTCTATTGTGAACCGAAAAACTAAAAAGCCTATGAAAAATGAAAAAAGGCCTGGCTGGCATGGCTCAGTGATCCATGAAGCAGGAGGTCATGGGTTGGATTTCGAGTCAGGGCACATCCTTAGGTTGCATGCAGGAGGCAGCCCATCAATATTTCTATCTTTCTGTCCTCTCTTTCTCTAAGAAAAACAATGAAAGCATATTAAAAAATAAAAACAAAAATAAAAC
>NW_006282308.1:0-500 GCF_000327345.1 Myotis davidii
CCGAGCGGATGCTGCTCTCCCAGAGCTGGGCCGATCCACCGGCCGCAACCCGTTTGTGGGGCCTGTGCCTGGCTGCGGGAGTCTTGGTCCACCCACAGGCCGACTGCAAGTGCTGTGCGGGAGGGCCATCCTGCCTTGAGGTGTTCAAGCGGTGGCAGCGGGAGCCAGGCAAGGGCTGCGCCTCCATCTTGCCTTGGGCCCTCCATTTTGGGACAGTGCCATGGCCTCCCTCCATTTTGGGACAGTGCCATGTGCTTCTTCACCGGAAAAAGCCGCTGCTAGACACACCCAGGATTTCTCTGGACTAACCAATAATAATCAAGGGAAGTGCACGCCATCACTATGACCACATCCTGTACCGACTCACACCTGGCCAATCAGCGGGGCCCACAGTCCCCTCTCCTGCCCTCACTCCACCCCCCTATATAACCCCCTGTCCCACCAGGCCTCGGTCTCTCGGCCACTGAACTTTCCGCTGTGTCAGTGGGTCTGGTGAACTG
>NW_006282309.1:0-317 GCF_000327345.1 Myotis davidii
GGGGTTTTAGCTTCGGGCCTCCACGAGGCAGCTCCTCAGGGGAGAGGATTAGGGCATCAGAGCCAAGGAAGGGATGAGAATCCGGGAAGAAGCCTGCGCGTCCATCTCACCCGCAGAGAGGACCGGCGCTTCAGAACGCATGTCTTCGTTGCCATGGAGACCACTGGGAGGCGGGGCGAGAAACTGAGCTAGAGGAGCATGGTGGCTGGAGGCCCTGTGAGGAGGAGGAGGAGCAGAGGAGGAGGAGGGAGGAGAGGGAGGAAGAGAGGAGGAGGAGGAGGGGGAGGAGGGAGGAGAGGGAGGAGGAGAGGAGGAGA
>NW_006282310.1:0-347 GCF_000327345.1 Myotis davidii
ACATGTAAGTGTGATCATGTAATATTTGTCTTTCTCTGTTCACTTATTTCACTTGGAATAATGCCCGCAGGATACATCCATGCTGTCACAAATGGCAATCTTTCAATCTTTTCTAGGGCTGAATAATATTCCATTGTATTTATGCCACAATTTCCTTATTCATTCATCCATCAACAGACACTTAGGTTGATTAGTAAACATAGGGGTGCATATATATTTTTTTAATTAGTATTTTTTTCTCTTCAAGTAAATACTTTAAGGAGGTATTTCTGGATATGGTAGTTCTGATTTTAACTTTTTTAGATAGCTTTGTCCTGTTTTCCATAGTGGCTGTACCAATCTACATT
>NW_006282312.1:0-368 GCF_000327345.1 Myotis davidii
CCAGGTACAGAAGATCACCAGGGCAGAAAGCCCAATGCCTAGCAACGGGCAGAACTGTGAAAACAAGGACTTTACCCCCAGGGTAGCCTTTCTTTCCCTCGCCTATCATGGTCATTCCTCTTAGACCCTCTGCCCTTTCATATCACTGGTCATATGGCTGGTCCCTCCCTGACCTTCCTCCCCTGCATGTTGCTAATCATTCCATAGATCCCCCCACCCCCCGCTTGGAGGAGGAACAAAGGGCTGAAGAGTGGCCTCATGTGACTCCCAGGAGGGCCCTTTCACAACCTCTCCCTTCAGCATTAACCTCTCCATTGGTTCTCAACCTTCCTAACGCCTCAGCCCTTTAATACAGTTCCTCATGTTGT
>NW_006282313.1:0-253 GCF_000327345.1 Myotis davidii
CTGTTGTACATCTACACAATGGAATACTATGTTTCCATAAAAAGAAGGAGTTCTTACCATTTGCAGTAGCATGTATGGAACTGGAGGGCATTATGATAAGGGAAATAAGCCTATCAGAGAAAGATAAATATCACATGATCTCACTCATTTATGGAATATAATGAACAACATAAACTGATGAACAAGAACAGATCCAGAGACAGAGAAGCATCAACCAGAGCATCAAACTTCAGAGGAAAGGTAGGGGAGGGTG
>NW_006282314.1:0-265 GCF_000327345.1 Myotis davidii
AGCTGCACCCTGCCCTTGTGTCACTAGCCCCTGCCCTCACTCAACCAACTGGAATGGGAAATATCAGTGGTCAGAGTGTGCCCCCACCCTCCATCCCCCAACAACAAGCCCTATAAATTCTTTGTTCCCTTGGGAATCTGGGCTCTCTCTTATCCAGTAATGGAGGAAAGGGGGTGGGGACAAAGACCCGGAATAAATAAAAGACTCTATGATTTTGCATCGGACTAGGCTCCGTAGTGGTCTGTCTTGGGGGATCTTGAAATCT
>NW_006282315.1:0-369 GCF_000327345.1 Myotis davidii
TCATGTCACAGTGACCTTCAAACCACCCCTGGTTGGACCCGGCCTCCAACCCACAGGGCATGGCCCAGAGAGATCGCCCGGCTCCCGCCAGCCCCAGCCCCACAGCCTCCCCAAAAACTTACTGCTGGAGAACATGTCTGGGCTGGGCTCACCCACCAGCCAGGACCCAGGTGAGAACTCCCTCCCTCCCTCCCAGGAGTCTGGTAGGGAAGTGCAGCACCGCCCAGTTAGGCCCCTTTAAAGCCTCTGTAAGACCCACCCTAGTAATAAATAGTCCCTCCTCCAGACAGATGCTCAGCCCAGCTGTGGAGAGGCGAGGGTCCCAGCCCACGAGTGGGATCCAGCCTGTTTGAAATGAATAAAACTAAA
>NW_006282316.1:0-210 GCF_000327345.1 Myotis davidii
TAATGAGCATACAATATGTCAGAACTTGTGAAAGTAGACAATTCAAATCTGTACATTTTGTTACTTATAACTATATAAAGTTATTAAAATATATTTTTTAATTTTTCCCTTTATCGATTAAGATATTACAAATGTGTCCTTATCCCCCAATGTCCTGAAACATTTCTTTATTTAATGGAGTTAATATTCTTGCCGAACACCCTCATGAGC
>NW_006282317.1:0-284 GCF_000327345.1 Myotis davidii
GCGGCGCTACATCCGAAAGGGCTTGTCGCTGCTCTATCATGTCTTAACATTTTCCTGGCTTTCCTACCTGATCACAAAGCTCAGAGCTGTTACCAGACTAGGATTGCCTAAACTTTTGACAACAGATACTCCGTAGTTTGTAAACCCCAGATTACAAAACTGAAGTCAATTAAACAATACATCGGTAAATTGGGCCCTGTGAGCAGAGTCACCACTCGCCCAAGTTGCCCAGGTTTTCCATAAAATTGTAAAGGCCTATGCATCAATCTTTACCGGCAGCGTTA
>NW_006282318.1:0-536 GCF_000327345.1 Myotis davidii
TGTGCAGGAGCTTTTTATTTTGATATAGTCCCAATTTATTTATTTCCTCCTTAGTTTCAATTGTTCGAGGACCTGTATCAGTAAAGATATTGCTACAACATATCTGATATTTTGCTGCCTATGGATTCTTTTAAGATTTTTATGGTTTCCTGTCTTATGTTTAAGTCCTTTATCTATTTTGAGTTTATTTCTGTGTATGGTGTAAGTTGATGGTCTAGTTTCATTTTTTTGCATGTATCTGTCCAGTTTTCCCAACACTGTTTATTAAAGAGACTGTCTTGACTCCATTGTATATCCTTGTCTCCTTTGTCAAATATTAATTGAGCATAATGGCCTTGGTCGATTTCTGAGTCTCTGATCTGTTCCATTGATCTATATGCCTGTTCTTGTGCCAGTACCAGGCTGGTTTGATTACAATGACTTTGTAGTATAACCTGATATCTAGTATTGTGATCCCTGCAACTTTGTTCTTCTTTCTCAAGATTTCTGCAGTTATGTCGTTGTTCTTTCTCAAGGTTGCTGTGGCTATTCGGGGT
>NW_006282319.1:0-564 GCF_000327345.1 Myotis davidii
TCCTGTAGTTCAGCTCATTGTAGCTGAACTCACTGACACGGGCCTCTCTCTAGGGACCTCTCAGTATGGAGCAGGGTGGGTTCAGAGACTACCAGCCATCAAGAGTGGGCCCTGTCTCTCCATCCCCCTGCCAGCCTGTGGTCTTTGAACATCCATCTCCTCAGATGAGCGACCTGACTACCTACCCTTGTGATGAACGGGTGGTCCTCATTCCACTCCTACTTGGGGATCTCAGCCCTGGGTGGCTCCAAAGCACAACCCGTTCACCATCACTCCCAGAAGCACATTGAATCCTCCTGGAACAGGACCTCCAGGAGGCACCAGGTGGCATGACACGTAGCTGCATAGTTTAAGCTCTTACTGGAAAGTCTAAGTTATACACAAAAATTATTTTCTTTGGCTACTTTTTCTATAGACACAAGGGAAACCAGTGCCAAGTTGTGATGTCGCAATGCCTGAACTCTCCTGTTTGGTATTTGCATCTATCAGAAAACATACCCTAGTTAGAAAGACATTGGTTACAAAATAGAGCAAAGTAACTAGGTCATGTTACACATTTACTAT
>NW_006282320.1:0-217 GCF_000327345.1 Myotis davidii
AAGAACTCAGAGGCAGCTTTCTCCCAGACAGAAGTGTTCACAGACATCATTGTTCTTATGCTGAGATCTCCCTCGTCGGAAAGGTGACTGGCAGGAGCCATATCTAAAGGGGGTGTGGCAAGCCTGAAAACAGCCATCAGCCCCTCACCCAGGCTGGCAAGGCAACCCAGCGGGACCCCCACTGTGATCTGGTACACCCTTCAGGGCAAACCAGCCA
>NW_006282321.1:0-601 GCF_000327345.1 Myotis davidii
GATTTCATTCAAGTATCCAGACTGGAGAAAAAAGGCTTTGGAAGTTATCCTTAGAGATAATATTTAAAGCCGGTGACCTGGATGAGATCTCTTAGAGAGAACAGAGAGAGTGGAGACAAGAGTCCACAAGACCAAGGCCTGCGACACTCCTACATTTAGTCCAGAATGAAGAGGAAGAAATACAAAACAAACAAAATGGAGAAGAGTCTGGCCAGGGAAGAAAAACAAAGAGTGTTATGTGAACAAATTGTCAGGATCACACTTGTGCTGCCAACAGGGGGAATAAAATGAAGGCTCAGAAATTCCCTTTGGATTTGACAACATGAAAGCCATTGGTGATGTTGGCAGAATTCCGAGTATTCTCTGCATTATTTAACTCAAGGAGAAATCAGCTATGTATACCTCATTTCTATTAAGAGCCCAAAGCTTTTTTTTAAAAAAGTAGTATCTGAAATATCTAAAACCAACCTAAAAAGTTATGCACTACAATTAAAGTTGATACTAAGAAAAGAAATAATAGTAAATCAACGCATTTTCTTTCTTTTTTATTTTAAAATTTTGATTGTTAAAAGTATTACATATGTCCCCCTTCCCCCCCCCC
>NW_006282322.1:0-205 GCF_000327345.1 Myotis davidii
CGCTCTATTCACTGAGCCAAACCGGTTTCAGCAGCAAAGATATTTTTTAATCCGGTCTTTAAACAACAGCTACGCAAGAGAGGTGCCGCTAGGTGACGGATGCGGAAGTGCAGCAGGTAAGAGGATTTGACCAAGCGGCAGGCGAGTGGAGAAGCCAGAACGCCCGCCCAGGTCTCTCTGGCTGCAGAACCCACATGTGTTTGAT
>NW_006282323.1:0-213 GCF_000327345.1 Myotis davidii
TGTCCTTGCCCACAAAGAGGCAGGCATAGTGACTTTTTAAGTTACCTACTGTGTGTGGTGGGGCCACAACATTGTAATGGTTCTGAGACATGAGAAGAAGGACAGCTGCTTGGCTCGAGGGGGAAAGCAGGTAGAAAGAGAGAATCAGAAAGGAGAAGCTCTTTTACTCACCTCTGAAAGAGGCCATTGCATCACAACAAAGGAGCCTGTGGG
>NW_006282324.1:0-266 GCF_000327345.1 Myotis davidii
CGCAGACCCGCTGCAGGTCCTCTCCCTGAACCACACCTGGGACTTCGGGCCTGGTGGCATGGTGGCTGCGGTCGACCAGATGTCCAGGTCCGGACTTGGCCTTGGTCAAGGGAGAGAGAGAGAGAGAGAGAGAGAGAGAGAGAGACGCTGAAGGGGAGGCAAGGCCGAGGTGATGTAGCAGGGCCTGCCCACAAAGAGGCTGCTCGCACCTAGAGGTTACAGCATCTCCGGCCAACCAGTCAGGGCTGATGATGGCTGCACAGCAG
>NW_006282324.1:460-1001 GCF_000327345.1 Myotis davidii
GGAATGGGAGTGAGCGGGGATAGGATAATGGGAGAAAAGGGGAACTATGTAATACTTTCAACAATAAAGATTAGAAAAGAGAGAGAGAGAGAGGAGAGATGGAGAGAGAACCTCCTGTTCACTATCCTGGCATCCAGGACACGCCTTGCTCTCTCCCACCTCCATGTCATCCCTCACCTTCTCTCCTTAACTTCAAATACACCAACCCAGCAGCAAACAGTTATTCTCCAGAGCATTGGAGGCCTTGCTCCCAACAGTTGTCAACACTTTTGCTGGAATAAAATCTTATAAAACATTCTCTCCATGTTTGGACAGTCCTTACATCAATGTGTTGTCTTTACTTCATTTACCACATACGTTCATACACGTTTCTTCCCCGTGTGGAAAGGGAGGTGCACACAATTATTGAAAACCTGCTGCCTCCACATGATGGTGGTGGTGACTCTAAAGAGTTCCCACCCTTTGGTGTGGAGATGCTGCAACATCCACTGAGACTCACCAGCCATGGTTCCATTTGTAAATAATGGAAATTTTCCCCCTT
>NW_006282325.1:0-494 GCF_000327345.1 Myotis davidii
GGCCCTCCCGCCCTCCCAAAACCATTGCCATGGAAAGGGGCAGCATTTGAAAAAAGTATTCTGACGGGATCCACCTCTTTGTCATCCTGTTGAGAAACTGACTACTAATTCCCTTTAGGACTTACAGTTTCTTCATCCATCCTTGTGTTTGGAGACTTATTCCTTATCTTCAGTAGTGTACAATATCTTTTTAGTAAGTTTGGCTATCTTCAGGCAACAGAAACTACTCAAGGGGTCCTCGCCTCTATATATACTCTAGGTCAATTGGGAGCCGCTCACTTCAGCTTTCGTTGCCCAAATTCGTGGTTGCCATGGTTTGGGTTGACATCACAAAGCCTCAGCTGGACCATCCAGGAGGGGCGGGGGTGGAAAAAGATGCAGAAGTCTCAGATGTTCTGGTTATAGAAAACAGACATTATTCTTACCTCCTAAAATTTTTCCCGAACGACCTCTCTCTCTCCCTCATTTCCTCTAGTTCTTTTATAGTCCATCAT
>NW_006282326.1:0-265 GCF_000327345.1 Myotis davidii
CTCCCCTGCTCCCCGGCCGGAGCCCCGCGGAGGCCCACCTACGGGGCCGGCAATGGAGACTCTGAGGGGGCGCCCTCTGAGCACAGAGAAATGGGAGGTCCTCACACATTCCCAGGCGGAGGCGCCCCCCCCCCACCGTCCCGGAGCCCCAGGTCCCTCAGATGTGCTCACTGCAGAGAACACTCCCCCAGCACCAGGGGGTGTCGGGGAGAGGGGCCCACAGGACAAGCGAGGCCACGGCCTGGGGTCCAGCTCAGACTCCGGC
>NW_006282327.1:0-396 GCF_000327345.1 Myotis davidii
CAACAAACAAAGCCCAGATTGAGTGGGAGGAAGAAAAAAATAAAGATCAGAGAAAAAATTAAAAAATTTGGGTTTAAAATAACAATAGAAAAAAATTATTGGATACAGGAGCTACTTTTCTGGAGAAGTAAAATTGATTTACTTTTACACAGATTCTTCAACAAAAAGAGAGGCAGGTTCCAAATAAATAAAATCAGATATGACAGAGAAGTGATGACCAACAGATACCATAGAAACACAAAGATCACAAAAAAATACTTCAAACAATTATATCTCCACAAATTGAACAACCTGGAGGAAATCCTAGAAACATATAATCCTCCAAGGCTGAATCACATAGAAGTGGTTCTCAACCTTCCTAACGCCATGATCCTTTAATACAGTTCCTCATGTTGT
>NW_006282328.1:0-249 GCF_000327345.1 Myotis davidii
ATTATCATTAATTAAATAAATCAAATAAAAAGTGGCTTAAAAAGCCTGCCTGAAAATTAAGAATTTGGGAATAATAAAAAAATATCATAGGGCCTCTTCAAAAAGAGTAAAAGGAAATTTAATTTAAAGTCTAAATTTTAAGGCTCTACATGAGGGCTATCAACTCTTTATCTTTCTGATAACATACTTCAAATTTGTTTTAAATACATACATACATACACACATGTACATACATATAAAAGTAGAATG
>NW_006282329.1:0-231 GCF_000327345.1 Myotis davidii
CCCACCCCTCAGCCCGCTGCCGGCCACGCAGCCGCAGCCACAGCCGGTCTGGACACTCGTAGCTGCTCCGGGGAGGCCAGACCCTACAGTGGGCTTGGAGGGATATCAGAGCCCAGCGGCCAGACTCCTCCTCCCGCACCGCGGGAGAGGCAGGCCGCATGCCTTTCAAGTTCCATTGTTTAATAATAACCCCTAGCCTTTGCTGGGAAATATCAAGTTCAAACTTTTCAA
>NW_006282330.1:0-245 GCF_000327345.1 Myotis davidii
GAGAGACAGAGAAACATGGAGGTGAGAGAGACAAATCGAGTGTCTGCCTCCTGCAGGAGCTCCAACCAGGGCTAGGGGTGGAGCCTGCAATGGAGGTAGGTGTCCTTGACTGGGATAGAACCTGGGACCCTTCAGTCCACTGGCAGAAGCTCTATTCACAAAGCCAGACGGGCTAGGGCTGAAGGGAGGACTTTGTCAGCACATGAACAAGGAAGGAAGGGAAACCACGAAGGAGAAAATTGATA
>NW_006282331.1:0-1095 GCF_000327345.1 Myotis davidii
TTTCAGTGATAGGATGGCATGATCTGATGTATAGCCCCATAGAGAAAATGGGTGGACAGAAAAGGGAAGGCTGATGAGCTTTAGTAGGGGAGCTATACTCAAGTATGGATCAGAATCCATGGTGGCCTAACGTTCAAGATGGCAACGGGGATGGAGAGCAGTGGATAGATTCAGGAGACAGTTAGTGACACTTGGAAGTAGTATTACTTGGCCTTCCTTGGTGATTGGTTGTGATGCAGGGAGGGAGGGGATTAGTCAGGAATAATTTCCGGTCTGAATCATTGGCTGGTTCAATGCTATGACCACTCATTAAGATAGGAAGCACTGAACAAGAAGTTTTCTTGGGGAGTATCAAGAATTCAGTTTTGAGTATGCATACTTTGAGGTACCTCCATAATATCTAATAGATAGTTAAATAAATGAGTCCAAAGCTAAGAAGGATGTCTCGACAGGAGATATAAGTTGAACTTTTAGCTCAACACAGAGATTCAGTGGAGTCCCAAACTTGTTAGGACGTTACAATCAGAACAGAACATTTTGTTCTCTCCATTTTCATGACATTTGGTGCTCCACACTTGTTAGGCATTAGCTGCTGATAATGACAACTTCCTGGTGGCAGACAAGTCTTCAGGTTGAAGTGCCGAATGGCACTGACAGGGGCCTGGCCTAGTGCAGTTTCCAAATTGCTAGGGAACTGAAGGAGGTGAAAAATTCATTACCAAGCCATCTGTCCTGATATTCTGCCCTGATTTCTAGGCCAGAGGAATTTGAATAATTTCAAGTAAATTTAAATAGCACACACAAATCCACTCACTATCACCTCTATATCCTAGTTTCTTAGGCATTAACAACAACAAAAAAAAAACAACTCAGAAAGTTGAGCAAGGTTAGCAAGTAGATGTAGCCTTCTTTTTAGTAGAACAGTTGAAGCCAGGACAAGCGCTCTTTCCATTAAGTACTGGTATACGACCTTGTGTTGAGCAGGTCAGCCAAGGGTTCACAAGCCTGAGTGAGCGTGGCGAATGGATGAAGAAATGACGGACAAAGAGAATAAGCTGGATTTAGGTAGATCTTCCTGTCCCTGGCTGAGGCCAC
>NW_006282332.1:0-319 GCF_000327345.1 Myotis davidii
TCTGGCCCTAGAAGCAGAAAGTAATGGAGGAGATAGTGGTGCTGCAGGGGCTGCCTAGAAATATGAAATAGACCTGAGGAGTAATTCAGGGCCTAGTTCTGAGCCCTGGAGCAGCACAGCAACAATGAGAGGTGAGGCCTGGCAGGTGTTGAGCAAGGGCAGGGGCGGACTCTCCCTGCTGGTCAGTGCACAGAACCTGTGTCCATGGCTCCCTGGTCCTCCCCAGACCTTCCTGTGTAGCAATTCCTGGGGCCCCTGACACTGGGAGGGACACCTGAGGTGTGGATCCTGGGAGCTCACAAGTGCCACTCTGTCCTGC
>NW_006282333.1:0-202 GCF_000327345.1 Myotis davidii
TAAGAATTATTTTTAATAACCACAAGATCTCCTGTTCTTGGAAGAACAGTACTTAAACTTTCTCACTGTGTAGGATATTTATTTGTTTCTAGTTTCGCTTTGAAGTATTCTCCCTGATGGTAGCAGGCCAAAAGTACCTAGCTTTTTGTTAGTTAATTTTTTTGTCCTGCATGTCCTGGTTGATTTTGGTTTGCAGAAGCTT
>NW_006282334.1:0-408 GCF_000327345.1 Myotis davidii
TCCCTAATAGGGCATGTGCAAGAGGCAGCCAATTGATGATTCTCTCATATTAAGGGCTGTTAGAATACACTTACCTTAATTTATATCAGCTAGGACTCTCTAGTCGAAGACTGGAGGCCACTCTGTCTGATTCTCCTGCCCAGTGTTAAGGGGATGGATCTCATGATGTCAAAGACCCACCCAGATATGATGTAACTTCCTGTAATTCGAGTATATAATAAACAGCTTTCAGAGCTGCAGCTCCTCTGTGCCTGTCCCTCCAGAGGACAGGCACCACACCCAGCCCAAGTTTTTAATCTATTTTATGCTTGTCTTTCATTATTCTTTAATCCCGAAAGTACCTCTTAGCTTGTTTGAACAGGTTCAAGTCTCCCACTCTGTGCATGAGGTGGAGAGGAGACCACAGCC
>NW_006282335.1:0-261 GCF_000327345.1 Myotis davidii
TGATAAGTAGTATTTTTTATTATTTAGCTATGAGTACTTTTTTATTACATATATACATATTTTCATTTAATTTATTTATTTGATTTTCTTTATTGATTAATGTATTACATATAATTGATTTCAGAGAGGAAGGGAGAAGGAGAAAGAGATAGGAACATCAATGATGAGAGAGGATCACTGATCAGCTGCCTCCTGAATATCTCCTACTGCGGAGTGAGCCGGCAACCAGGGCATGTGCTTTGACCAGGAATCAAACCATGA
>NW_006282336.1:0-302 GCF_000327345.1 Myotis davidii
CCCAGGAAGTCTGGGAGCTCTAAATCATATCCATAGGGACAGTTAAAGGTGGAGGGCCAGACAACATCCTAATTTCCAGTGGCCTTCTCTTCTGGACCTTGGGCAGGGCATGGGCCCAGAGAAGGCTTAGTCCCTGAATTACCCTTGGTTGGAAGATCATCACTTCGTTTCGGGTTTGTGAGCGGGGGAGCTTCTTTGCCTCAGCCTTGGCCTGATCTCACTTTTGTTTTTGAATTTGGGTCTTCTCATATCTATTATTAAAGACTTTTAAGGCCAGGTTAAGGATGTCTTTTGAGGGATTT
>NW_006282337.1:0-395 GCF_000327345.1 Myotis davidii
ACTGTACATATTTAATGTATACAACTTGATGAGGTTGGGGATAAGTATACACCTGTGAAACCACTACCACCATCAAGGCCAAAAACATATCTATCACTCCTCATAGTTTTTTCTCACCCCCTTGACTATTAGTATTATTATTTTAAAAATATAAGTTTAAGTAGATATGATCAGACAACTCTCTGATATGGCAAAGAGTTGTCCTTCGAGAAGTAGCATGTTAAATGAGTAGATATGATAAAATAGCCAGTAGGAGAATAAATAAAACATGTAAATTCCAAACTTGATAGAAACATGAAACAAAACTGGTTTGATCAATTTAACCGAAGCCAGAAAGGGAAAAACAAGAACAAGAGTGTGTGTGCCCTAGTTGGTTTGGTTCAGTGGATAGAGTG
>NW_006282338.1:0-210 GCF_000327345.1 Myotis davidii
CCATGGTCCTGCCTGGCACTTTCACCTGCTGCCGGTGCTGGCCCCAATCACATCTGCTGATGGAACCAGAGCCACCACTCACACCCTCTGCCAGTGCCGGCCCCAGTTGCACCTGCTGCTGGCGCCAGCCCCAATCGCTCCGTGCAGTCAGTGGGTGTGAGCAGATCTGGGGACTGCAGCACATGGGAGCGGCAGTGGCAGGAGGAGGGC
>NW_006282339.1:0-209 GCF_000327345.1 Myotis davidii
TTTGCATATTACTTCTTTATTATATAGGATGAATGAAATTGCTTTAATAGTTATAAGACTATTTCATACTAGTAGCCCGGTGCCTGAAATTCACGCACATTAAAAGAGAGTTAATTGCCCTAACTGGTTTGGCTCAGTGGATAGAGAATTGGCATGCAGACTCAAGGGTCCCAGCATCAATTCTGGTCAAGGGCATGTACTTTGGTTAT
>NW_006282340.1:0-653 GCF_000327345.1 Myotis davidii
CGAACCTCCACCATGGTGATCAGAGGGCAGGAGTGCCAGGTCTCAGGCCAGCAAGCAACCCCGGACCCCCACCACGGGGATTGAAGGCAGGAGGGTCAGAAGGCAACCCCGCTACAATCCAGGACTTCCACCATGGCAATCGAATGGCAGGTGGGCTGTGTCACAGGGCAGGCAGCAGCCGCTGACCCCCACGATGGTACATGAAGAATGGGAGGGCTGGGCCACAGGCCAGGCAGCATCCCTGGACCCCCACCATGGCGATCGAGGATGGGAGGTCCTTACCGCAACCCAGGCCACAACCCAGGACCCCCGCCATGGCAATCGAAGGGCGGGATGGCCTGGGACCCTCGATTGCCATGGCGATCGGAGGGCAGGAGGGTGGTGTTGCAAGCCAGGCAGCAATTGCAGAACCCTGGGTGCCAGGTTTGCTTGCTGGCCTGCTCCCGGCCATCGCCATGGTGATCGGATTGCGGGAGGCCAGAACGCAGGCCAGGCAGCATCCCCGGACTACCGCCATGATGTTGGGAGGGTGGGAGGGCCGGAGTACAAGCCAGACAGCACCTCCGGGCCCCCACCATGGCCATCGAGGGCTGGAGGGAAGGAGCACAACTGAGCCCTTAACCTTGGACACCCACCATGGCAATCAATGGGCA
>NW_006282340.1:985-2718 GCF_000327345.1 Myotis davidii
CCCCCAACATGGCAATCGAAGGAAAGGATTGCCTGTGTCCCTCGATCGCCATGGGTTTTGCAGGGCGGGAGGGTGGGGCCGGACCCTCACCATAGCAATCGAAGGGCGGCAAGGCCGGGACGCAGGCCAGACAGCAACCGCGGACTTCCACCATGGCAATGAAAGTGTGGAATAGCCTGCATCACTTGATCACCATGGAAATTGGAGGGTGGCTGTGCGGTGCTGCAGGCCAGGCTGCCACCGCGGACACCCACCATGGCAATCGAGGGTGGGAAGGCTGGAGCACAAGCCATGCTGCAACCCTGGACTCCAACCATGGCAATCGAAGGACGGGATGCCCTACATCCCTTGATCGCCATGGCGACCGGAGGGCGGGAGGGCAGTGTTGCAGGCCCGGCAGCCACCATGGAACCCCACGTACGGGGTTGCCGGGTGGCCTGCTTCTGGTGATGGCCATGGCGATCAGGGCGGGGGGCCATAGCGCAAGCCAGGTAGCAAGCCCGGACACCCACCATGGCGATCGAGGGCGGGAAGGTCGGAGCACAGGCCAGGCATTAACCCTGGACCCCAACATGGAAATCGAAGAGTGGGGTTGCCTGCATCCCTGGATTGCGATGGTGAACGCAGGGCGGGAGGGCGGTTTTGCAGGCCAGGCAGCAACCCCGGAATCCCTTTGTGCTGGGGTTTCTGGGTGGCCTGCTTCTAGCGATCAAAATGTCCATCAGAGTGTGGGAAGGCTAGGGCGCAGGGCAGGCAGCAACCACGGAACCCCAGTATGGCGATTGAGGACAGGAGGCCTGGGGCACAGGCCATGCATCAACCCCAGAACCCCACCATGGCAATCGAAGGGAGGGAGGACCGGGACCCAGGGCAGGCAGCATCCGCGGACATCCACCATGGCAATAGATGGGCAGGATGGCCTGCATCCCTCCATCTCCATGGCAAATGGAGGGTGGGAGGGCCAGAGCGCAGGCCATGGATCAACCCCAGACCCCCACCATGGCAATGGAAGGGCGGGAGGGCCGGAGCACAGGGGAGGGAGGACCGGGACCCAGGGCAGGCAGCATCCGCGGACATCCACCATGGCAATAGATGGGCAGGATGGCCTGCATCCCTCCATCTCCATGGCAAATGGAGGGTGGGAGGGCCAGAGCGCAGGCCATGGATCAACCCCAGACCCCCACCATGGCAATGGAAGGGCGGGAGGGCCGGAGCACAGGGCATGCAGCAAACCCGGACCCCCACCATGGTGATCGAGGGCAGGAGCGCCGGGGCGCAAGCCAGGCAGCAACCACGGACACCCACCATGGCGATCGAGGGTGGGAAGGCCGGAGCACAAGCCACGCTGCAACCCTGGACCCCAACCATGGCAATAGAAGGGCGGGATGCCCTGCATCCCTTGACTGCCATGGCAAACGGAGGGAGGGAGGGCGGTTTTGCAGGTCAGGCAGCAACCCCAGAATCCTTTGTGCCGGGGTTGCTGGGTGTCCTGCTTCTAGCGATGACAATGTCGATCGGAGTGCAGGGGGGCTAGGGTGCAGGGCAGGCAGCAACTACGGACCCCCACCATTGCAATCAAAGGGAGGGAGGGCCGGGGCGCAGGACAGGCAGCATCCGCAGACACCCACCTTGGCAATAGATGGGCTGGATGGCCTGCGTCTCTCCATTGCCAATGCGATCGGATGGCGGGAGGGCCAGAGCGCAGGCCATGGATCAACACAGGACCCTCACCA
>NW_006282341.1:0-544 GCF_000327345.1 Myotis davidii
CGGGCCGTAGTTTGCCCACGGCTGGGCTAACCCATGGGCCAGGTGAGATTATTTAGGCAGAGAGTGAGTGAAAAGAGGAAAAGGCCTGTGATCAGGGACTAAAGAACTTCCAAGCCACTAGAGCAGCGGTTCTCAACCTGTGGGTCGTGACCCTTTGGCGGTCGAATGACCCTTTCACTGGGGTCGCCTAAGACCATCCTGCATATCAGATATTATTTACATGACGATTCATAACAGTAGCAACATGACAGTTAGGAAGTAGCAACGGAAATAATTTTATGGTTGGGTCACAGCATGAGGAACTATATTTAAAGGGCCAGAAGGTTGAGAACCACCGCACTAGAGGAAGGCAGCTGAGTGGCAGAGAGCAGGAAGGAGAACCAGGAGAGGTGTCCTAGGGCAGGGGGTTTAAGGAAGTGAGGAGGAATCCGCAGTAACAATGTAGGCATCCATCAAACAGAATGAGGACCAAGCCTGTCCATGGGGTAAATATGCTGGAGACGGGCATGAAGGAGGTTAAAGCCAAATTGGAATGGGTTGAGGA
>NW_006282342.1:0-680 GCF_000327345.1 Myotis davidii
AATAAAAATATATTTAAAAAATAAAAGGAGAGAACGAGCCAATAGGGAGGGAGGTGAGTGGGGGATTCAGGAGTCTGGGAAGTGAAAAGTTAGGCAGGAAAGAGGGTGGGCCCACATGGGACGTACCTGGGTTTGTAATCCAGGGACACACCGACGTCAGGCTCCTGCCGTCTTCAGAAGGTGCAAACTTCCGGTGATAATACAGGTCCTGGGGCTGGGGCGCCGCACGGTGACCGTGGTTAACAGCACTGCCTTTTACATCTGCAAGTTGTCAGGCCGACGGACAGGGTCCTACCACCAGGAGCTGGCGGGGGCCACAGTACCCTGTTTAGGCTGAGTTTTCCCAGGCAGGCACTTCAGGGGGCCCCAGGGTCCACCTAGGGGTGCAGCTTGAGCTCTGAGAAACCCTTAGTGTTCGTCCACAGCCTCACAGGCCAGGCCAGGCGTGGATGGACAGGAGGGCTCCGTGGGGCCTGGCCGGGAGAATCGTGGGTCTAGAGGCGACAAGCCCAGAATGAGTGGTCATGGGGAGGGAGGGAAGAAGAGGAAACGAGGAAGCTGAGAACGATTAAGGATTTCACAGAAGCCGGCCCTGCTGGGGTGCCACCCATGATGTTAGCTCTGCTCCGGGCGCGTCCGCCCAACAGCATATGAAGACAACGCCTAGGAAAGCCTTCTGC
>NW_006282343.1:0-213 GCF_000327345.1 Myotis davidii
CACTGCTAAACAAATCACCAGGAGAAATGAGGGGAGCCCCACCAGACTGGACCCAATCAAGAAGGACCCAATCCAAATGGCTAAGGAGTCTTCAGGCCTAGCACTAGGATTTTTGAGGTGAGAGACTATTGAAGAGTCCGTGAGAGTGAGTGGACAAAAGACATGAAATGAGGGGAATGGTGGAGTGTCTCTGACCTAGAAAAGATTGGCTGG
>NW_006282344.1:0-326 GCF_000327345.1 Myotis davidii
GTGGGACACAGAATCCAAACGGAACAGATCTCCGGTAAAGGTGCCTCTGAAGACGTGTGCTGTGCAGGTGGTGTCTTAGCACCACCTGCTCCCCGCCCACCAGGCACCTACCTGCGAACTTGAACCACAGCACAGTTAGCTTTGCATATGCCCATGTAAATATGTCAGAATTGTAGTGTAGGAGATGGAGAACTAGTCTCATTGGATTATGATAATTACAGCCTGTCCGTATTACCCCTACTTGTGGGACCCAGATACTTGGGTAATTGGTCATTGTCTCTAGTTCCTCCACGACCACACCTCTGAGAAGGCTTAACTCGACCCTT
>NW_006282345.1:0-548 GCF_000327345.1 Myotis davidii
CAAGGATGGCAGGTAGGTCACCACCCAAGGACCACAGCATCAAAGTGGCTGAAACTCAGGAAGATGTCAAAATGCCAAAGGTAAAACCTTACCTGTACATCTGCCTGAAGTCTGTCTAGTGCAGGGGTGGGCAAACTTTTTGACTCGAGGGCCACAATGGGTTCTTAAACTGGATCGGAGGGCCGGAACAAAAGCATGGATGGAGTGTTTGTGTGAACTAATATAAATTCAAAGTAAACATCATAACATAAAAGGGTACGGTCTTTTTTTTTTTAGTTTTATTCATTTCAAACGGCCCGGATCCGGCCTGCGGGCCGTAGTAGTTTGCCCAACAAAAAAAGCAGGTGATTTCTTTGAGTTCTCCCACAAAACGTTGCATGATCAGGGTGTTATCTGCAGAGAAAGCTGCTCATAGCCATAGCTATACATTATACAGCTTTTCTTCTCTCCTTACAAATCTCATGCAAGTGCCTCTCAATGGTAGATCCTAATTGGAATCCTGCTGGCAAGGGAATCTGTAGAAATTGGTTTCTAGGTTTTGCACCCTG
>NW_006282346.1:0-786 GCF_000327345.1 Myotis davidii
GGATAATACAGGGTTGAACTGTGGGTTAGTTTCAATGCCCAAGGCAGAGCACTGGATTGGATACCCAGGTAACTGTGCTCCCATTAATAAGAATAATAATATAAGTCACCAGGCATGCAATACCAATCAGATAACAACTGAAGCTAGACTCACCTTGTTACATGGCTCCTAGATATCTACTTGGAGGCCTAGTGTTCTCGAAACCATGCTAGCACAATAGAACTAGTAGCCAAGCCCTTTACAGGTTAGTTCAGGAATATAGCCTAGCCTGCAAGGATGTAAGATACTTAGGGACTTGGCAGGGACAATAGAACTAGGGACTCATAGCCTATCTAGGTTCTAGGGGTCAACTTACATGCACTGATGGACATAATTAATCCTTGTACGGTTTGTACCTACTTGACTCCTCAGTTTAAGCAGAACTGTTGTTTATCGGGACTAAAGTCAGCATAATCTATAAAAAGGTTTGTTCAGCCACTGGTTCACCATCAACTACCTTGTTTCGACTTCGTACCGACTGTGTTATTGTAGCACATAAGATTCCTTCAACAAGGATGTATATCCCAAACAACCGGATCGTGTTGGCTAGGTGAACTAATCACGTTTCATAAATACAATCAGTGAAAGCTCTTTTGATTTCCATGAACGGAGTTACATATTAGATTATCTTCGCTCCCAGGGTATTTAAACGTATCCAGCTTAACCTTCTATGTTGTTATGTTACTCATTAAGTTTCATCGGTGTGGATATTTCATTGATCAGAGATGACATAAAGACTAACAAACC
>NW_006282347.1:0-586 GCF_000327345.1 Myotis davidii
ACATGGACGGGGCTCCCCGCAGGCTTCTGAGCAAGTCACCTGCAGCCGGAGTTTCTCGTGTAGAAGACACCACCACACGGGCCGGGCAGGCAAGAGTCGCCAGAAATGAGTTAAGTACTTTGTCCCAAAGAAACACATTTTTATCTAAAGTTAAACACACTCCTACCATATGACCCAGAAATTCCACTCCATTGGTCCAAGAGGAATGAAAACACACGTCCATCAGATGACGTACTCACAAATGGCAGGGCTATTCACAGCCCTGAGCCAGAAGCAGCCCGACGCCCTTCAAGGGTGAGCAGGTAAGCCGTGTTTACCCGAGTGCGGCATCCTAGGCAGCAATACGAAGGGGCGGGCTAGCGACACACACCATGACTTGGGGCGGTCTCAGACATCAGGCCACGTGGGAGAGTCAGGCACAAATGAATACGTATGGCACAATCCTACACTGCTTTTAGGTGATAGACATCTGACTGGCTACCTGTTGGGGCGCGGGGGACGGGGGCAGCAGACTGGGAAGGACAGGAGAGAACGTTCTCGGGAACAGAGAGGTTCCACATCCTGATGGGGGGGGGGTCATGTGGGC
>NW_006282347.1:1762-2214 GCF_000327345.1 Myotis davidii
TTACTTCCCCATTTCACAATTAAGAACACTGGTCCTGGGAGGGGAGGAGTGTCACCAAAGTCAAACTGCTGGAGGTTCTACATCTTGGGGTTCAGCACAGCAGCTAACGAAGTGGTGGTAGGAGTCGGGATAAAGGCAGGAGTCTCCCTGCCACGGAGACCCATAGAGCCCCAGACAACTAAAAATGGCAACATGAAAGCCAGATTTGGGGCCCTTAAGAAAAAGAAATTGTGAAACGGTACGGCCCAAGAAGTGTGTGTGGTCAGCAGCAGCACCTGCATGTGTGCAGGGCAGCCCTTCCCACAAGCCCCTTCACCAGGCAGCCCACTCCTGCCCTGGCCGAGCGCTGGGAGGTGCAGGTCAAATGGTTTTATTCAGGCCCCGCAGTCTCCTTAAGAGGCAATTTCCTAATGCTGTCGTCTGTGTTGGATAGGTCTGAAGGTCTCAAGGTC
>NW_006282348.1:0-584 GCF_000327345.1 Myotis davidii
AATTTAAATTGATGAATTGTTTGGTATATGAATGAATGTGGATTGTCAGATCCTAAAATAGAACTGTTGGCTCCATTTGATTGAGCAGCTCATGGAGCTCAGACTGTAGATCAAGGAAGGAGCTCAAGATACATCTTCATGACCTGGAGAGCTTGCCTAAGTGACCTCAGTCCTTTAGTGTTATTCTTTTCTTGGGTGGAGAAGTACCGTTAGCACATCACTGCAGCAAATATGATATTCTCTGGGTATTGCCCTACTGTATGATTTTTTACAAAGTAGCACTTCAAAGATCTAGCCTTAAGCTCAATTCTTAAAGAGTCAGTCAATGGGACCTGAGACTTCTTATTAGTCATTAGTGGGTTTAAGTCCTAAACCAGCCTGCCTCTCAAACAAGAAGTTTAGCACACTTCATTAAAAATTTTTGATTATATATTCTTGAGTTTCTACTACAGAGGGGTAGAAAAACCCCAAATAACTGAATTTTAATTTCCTGCCCTCTAAGATTGACATTTCTTATGCATTTGAGTTTTGTGGTGTAAGACTCATACTTGCTATAAGAGTATCCTTAATACAGTTGACCCTTG
>NW_006282349.1:0-230 GCF_000327345.1 Myotis davidii
GGGGAGAATGTCTGATTAGAGCCGTTTCCCAGGTCCCTCCTGTCCCAGAATCTTGAGCCCTGGGCCTCCGCCAGCACCACCGCCCCAAAGGTCAAAGTGCAGGAAGCTGGGCCACAGGCTGCTTCCCTCAGGCAGGTGGGTGGGCTACTCCCGAGGCCGAGGCTGCTGCAGACATCCCGACAGCCGCCCACAGTCCATTCATTTCCCAACGGCCACATCCTGCAACGCAC
>NW_006282349.1:2094-2337 GCF_000327345.1 Myotis davidii
ACCAGGTTGGTGGGGAGACACCAGGTGGTGGGGAGACGCCAGGTGGGGGGGAGACGCCAGGTGGGGGAGGAGACGCCAGGTGGGGGGAGAAGCTGTGGGGGAGGAGGGGACACTCAGCTCTAGCCTGCCTGTCAAGCACACCACCCATATGGCGAAGTGGGATCCCCCAGCTTGCTCCCCAGGGCCCCGGGCAGTCCTGCCCACTGACCGCCCTGCGGCCACATGGAGCCTACCTGCCCAACT
>NW_006282350.1:0-937 GCF_000327345.1 Myotis davidii
AACACCCCGCACTTTGGTTTCATTAGGAGAAGGAAAGCTTTCTATAGTTAGTCCTGTGATTAAGTCTCAGTCTTTTAGTGAGCCCATGCCTCTGAAATGAGAACTTCATTCGTGTTTTCTCCCTCCCTCTCTCGACCCCTTCCTTCCTTCCTTCCTTCCTTCCTTCCTTCCATCCTTCCTTACTTCCTTCCTTCCTTCCTCACCTCCCTTAAAGTGTGACTAGAGTTAGGTATTTTCCTTCTCTCACATGGAAGGCTAGAGTATGCAGGAGTTTGGTATTTCCTTTTCCCAGGTCTCTTAGGTTCTGCCCTTTCAGGCTCTTTAAATAGCTTCCCCTGAAGGCAGGCCTTGTAAGAACAGAATGCCCTGGAGTATTTCAAACCCCGCCACCATGTTGGTAGCCCAGGGGGATTTTTCTGACATTAGCTATAGGACTCTGGTGGAGCTCCTGTAGGTAAATACCACATCATGTAGGGATCTACCCTAAGCTGGGACAACTAAAGTTTTTAATTTTCAGACTTGTCTGCACTCAGCCTTCATCAGTTCATCAGTTACAGTTCATGATTTCCTATCCAGGCACCTTTGAGAGTTTCAGCTGTGAGTCTCTGTTCTGATAAGACATCATTCCTAGGGTTTACCTTTTTCTCCAATCTTGGGGGCAAGGCTTTGCCCTGGGTCCACACCTCTCTTGTGGGTGCAAAGCTATGTATTAATTGTTCAGCTTTTTACTTGTTCTTTTTAGCTTTTCACTTGTTTGTATTGGGGGGAAAAGCAACCAAGAAACAAACACCTGAGTATAATTCAATTGGGTACAAAGATAAATGAATCTGCTGAAAAATACCTTTATCCATTTACCAGGAACAAGTACCTTCCAAAATTTACTAGAATGCATTGTGTTTTATAAAATGGTTTTATAAGCCATCAGTTTGTAAGTCCT
>NW_006282350.1:1880-2432 GCF_000327345.1 Myotis davidii
CTCCCTCAGAATTCTCATCTCCTAGTGTCTACCCTATCACCTTGAAGCCAAGTTGGCAATATTTCTTAAGGCAGCATGTAGAGAGATTTAATCCTAAAGCGACCATGAAAAATGATGCATGTCCTACCAATTTAAATGCTGCACTTCATGAGTGCAGTTTGAAGAGAGAAATTATACATAGTTGCGATGAATTTTGAAAGTTCTTGTAAGAAACTAAGCTAACGATTCTGTAAGGAAACCAGTAAGAAAGGTTACAAAAGCCAGTGCTTTAATTTGCATTCATGATTAATTAAATGCTAATTTACTATCTCTTAAAATTGCATTCTAATTTTATTGATTATGAATTTGTTACTACTTTTTTATTGTGCTCAATTTCAATTAATTCATAATAAAGAGACAAGTATTTGTTTAACTGAATGCACTAACCCAAGAAAGCAATTTATTATATTTGCTTATAAATTAATTGATCCAGAAGTTGTTAAACTTCCTTGGGAACTCTGCAAGTTTTTGTGATTCAAAATGGCTTAGTTGTTCAATTCCTGCTTTCAAAGG
>NW_006282351.1:0-242 GCF_000327345.1 Myotis davidii
ACGCATGTCATAGTTTCGACATCACTGCTCTAGGATCACAATGACTTCCCCTCACTATGTATCTCACACAATAATACACAGCAGTGTCCTTGGCTCTCAGGCTGCTCATTTTCAGGACAGCATATTCTTGGCATTGTCTCTGGAGATGGTAAAACGGCCCTTCACAGAGTCGGCGTAGTATATGTAACTACTACCACCACTACTAATGGGTGAGACCCACTCCAGCCCCTTCCCTGGAGCCT
>NW_006282352.1:0-386 GCF_000327345.1 Myotis davidii
CCATTGGCAACTGACACTTCTCCTGGATTTAGTACTGATTGTTTAATTTCCATGTCAGTCAGCGTCAAAAGCCCTACCTCCAAAGTAGCCATTGGCAACTGACACCTCTCCTCGATTTAGTTCTGATTGGTCAATTTTTATGTCAGTCAGCGTCAAAAGTCCTGTGTCCTATATAGCCACTGGCAACTGACACTTCTCCTGCATTTAGTTCTGATAGGCCAATTCTTATGTCAGTCAGCGTCAAAAGCCCCGCCTCCTATGTGGCCATTGGCAACTGACATCTCTCCTGCATTTAGTTCTGATTGGTCAATTTCTATGTCAGTCAGCGCCAGAAGCCCCACCTCCTGGTAGCTATTGGCAACTGACACTTCTCCTGGATTTAGTTA
>NW_006282353.1:0-292 GCF_000327345.1 Myotis davidii
TTCCTGCCGCGGAGGAAGGGTTGTGGCAACTGGAAGGACGAGAGCGTGTCCCGGGGACGAGCCGCCTTAATCTAAGAGGAGGCCCAGAGAACACAGGCTGAGGGGAGAATTTTGCTTTAAAACAGGAGCCTCATCAAGAGATCAGCCCGGCTGGTGTGGCTCAGTGGTTGAGTGTCGACCCATGAGCCAGGAGGTCACAGTTGGATTCCTGGTCAGGGCACATGCTGTGGGCTCGGTCCCCGGGGGGGCATGCAGGAGGCAGTGGTTCTCTCTCATCGTTGATGTTTCTCTC
>NW_006282354.1:0-491 GCF_000327345.1 Myotis davidii
ATAAAATAAAATAAAATAAATAAAATAAAATAGCGCCTTAACTCACTAACTGGCTACAACCAAAGAGAACGCGCCCTCTAAGCACCAGAGATGAGGTTGCAAGAGAGAGCGATTCCGACTCATGCCCATGTGCCCATCGCTGAGCCCAGCTGGGCCCGTAGAACATTTTTCCAGGAAATGACCGTGTGCGGAGGGCTCGTGTGGAACACGGGACGGCCTCCCCGAGAACCTGTCTCACGTTGCAAATTCGGGGCATGGCGTTTCGGTGTTTTTGTCTGAGGTGCGGAGAGGCCCCCGTGGTGAATGGCTGGACGGTGGAAACAGGGAAATGTCCCCGGTGACATAAGATACACCAGGAAGGGACAGCTCCCAGCTTGCAGCCCTCACCGATGCCCCTCGCTCAGGGGCGACGACGTGCAGGCATTTGGGGTGAAGGGGGAAAGCTCCCGTATTTCATTATTTTCCCTCCTCTGTGGTATCTGTAAAAAAAA
>NW_006282355.1:0-487 GCF_000327345.1 Myotis davidii
GATAAGAAGCTAATATCCAAAATTTATAAAAAATGTATAAACTAACACCAACAGAGCAATCTAATTACAAAATGGGCTAAGGATCTAAGTAGACACTTCTCCAAAGAGGTTATACAGATGGCTAATAGACATGAGAAATTTTCAACATCACTAATCATCAGAGAGATGCAAATTAAAGCCACATGAGATATCACTTCACACCTGGCAGAATGGCTATGATCCATAAATCAACAAACAACACATGTTGGCAAGGATGTGGAGAAAAGAGAATCCTTGTGCACTGTTGGGAATGCACATTGGTGCAACCACTATGAAAAGCAGTATAGAGCCCTGGCCGGTTTGGCTCAGTGGATAGAGCGTCAGCCTGCGGACTGAAGGGTCCCAGGTTCGATTCCGGTCAATGGCATGTACCTTGCTTGTGGACACATCCCCAGTGGGGGCTATGCAGGAGGCAGATGATGTTTCTCTCTCATCGATGTTTCTAACT
>NW_006282356.1:0-465 GCF_000327345.1 Myotis davidii
CCATCCTGATGGTTAACTTCCCCATGAGCACCCTCCTCCCTCTCCTCCCACATGGACACAGCTGATGTATGTTTTCCTATCATCGATTTTTCACTCTCTCTATCCCTCTCTGTCCCCCCCCCCAAAAAAAAAACAACAACACAAATAGTATATCAATTAATAAATAAAATATAGTGTATTCTCCCCCTCTCAATAAAGGAACTCTTACCCTCTGAGACAGTATGGAGGAACTAGAGAGTATCATGCTAAGGGAAATATGCCAGTCAGAGAAACAAAAATATCACATGATCTAACTTATAGGTGGAATCTAATGAACTAAATAAATGGATGAATTAAATAGAACCAGAGGCAGGGACACAGACTGAGGAATCTCAGAGTGAAGGGAGGAGAAGAGGGCAGGACAATATTAACCCAAGAACTTATATCCATACTAGAGGCCCAATGCATGAAATTCATGCAAGAGGA
>NW_006282357.1:0-358 GCF_000327345.1 Myotis davidii
TTTTTTTTCTTGTTCCTCTTTTACATGATTGCTTTTAAATGTTTTAATTCCTCCTTAATTTATAATTAGTAATTTGTCCCAGGAGTCTTGTGTATCTATTGTCCCTTTGTGGTTTTCATTAAATATGCCTGCTCTTTCCTGTGGCTTTCTTTATCCTGGGTTCCAAACCACTTTGGATTGTTTTATTTCCAAGGTAGGTCATGTCACACAGACGAATTTTCTCAGGCCTCTAATGGACAGGCTATACTGTTAAAAATCCAGTCCTTACTCTCTTCAGTTTACATAAGAGAACTAGTGATCAGAACACTGCTTTATTTTTCTATTTATTTTTATTTTTTTTAATTTTTATTACAAAGGG
>NW_006282358.1:0-540 GCF_000327345.1 Myotis davidii
ACTAACAAGCATATTGCCATGAAGATAATAATAGTCACTGAGAGGTCCCAAATTCTTGAGGGATCAGGTAGAGAGAAGAAAATAAATGTTTCAGTCCTGCTTACAATAGTAAAATTTACCAGATTGCTAAATCACGGGTAGTTTAAGAAACAGGAATTTCCTTTCACCTGAAAAACAAAAGATTTTTAAGACCACCCCCACTTTAAGATTCAAACAAAATAGTAACACAAATTGTAACCATTTTCACCAGTTCATTCTGTCCTGTGCAATTAGACTTGTTCTGCTTAAATCCAGTGTTTTTCCCTCTTAGTTTTCTCAAATTTGCCTGATAACTGAGGGTGATGAGGTCGGTGATAATCCCAAGAAGTTTGCAAAGCTGTCCTTCCAGGCTCACATATTTCCTCAGTGAAGTGGGAATCTGGATCACTAAAGATTGTGAAAGGTATGCACTGTTAGGTGGCTCCACTGGGGCGGCATAGGAAATAAAGAGAGCCCAGTTAATCAGAGAAGAAAGAAAAGGAAAGGTTTTATTCTGCGTCC
>NW_006282359.1:0-319 GCF_000327345.1 Myotis davidii
ACAAGCCTTTGACTGAAATGAGTTTAAATTCACTGGAAAAATAACAAAACAAGACAGCAAAACACAGATATCAAGGATACGTATACAGGGTGTACCCCCAAAATGTATATACACTATGAAAAGATATTCATTCCAATGGGCTACATCTGAAAAGAAAGGAACATCAATTGAGCTATCAGCTGTTAGGTGTGTATACTTTTTTGGGGGGATACCCTATATTTTCCCCTCTTCAGCGATAATGAGAGAACAGGAAAGTATTCACACATGTGACTGCTCACTGGCTCCTGTGTTCATTTTCTCTCTCTCTCTCTCTCTCTCT
>NW_006282360.1:0-289 GCF_000327345.1 Myotis davidii
ATATTTAAAAAAAAAAAAAAAGAGACACGCAGTTACAAACACAGTCACAAGCACAATAACAGACAGTCATACATATGCACACTTGCACACTTGTTTTTGAAAAAAACATGCATTCGCACATGAGCAGTGATACAAAACCATTCATGAATTACACACTGTACTTTATGAATGCTATATAAGAAAATGTGGTTATATTTCATTGTCTTGGATAGCACATGAAATAAACATATGGCCTGAAACCAACTGTTATTTCGACACTGACCACACCCTGTGAAGATCAACAGTTGTA
>NW_006282361.1:0-456 GCF_000327345.1 Myotis davidii
GATTAATTTAAAGTTCATCCTTCCAGACCTTTATCTATGAATTTACAGACAGACACAAACAGATTTTTTTAAAAAAAATAAGGTTTCCAATTATGTTAACCTTTATTTAAAAAAAAGAAAAGAAATATATATATATATTTTATTTTAGAGAAGAAAGGAGAGGGAGAGAAATAGAAACATCGATGATAAGAGAGAATCACTGATTGGCTGCTGCCTGCACGCCCCTCACGGGATGGAGCATGTAACCCCGGTCATGTGCCCTAACTGGGAATCAAACTAAGACAACATTTAACCACTAAGCCACACCAGTCGGGCCACACACAGCTTTTTAAAAGTACAAATCAAATTAACATGTTGTACACCTTAAACTTACATAATGTCATATGTCAAATATATTTCAATTAAAAAAAACACACATGTAAAAAGATGTTGCCCTAACTGGTTTGGCTCAGTGGA
>NW_006282362.1:0-288 GCF_000327345.1 Myotis davidii
GATGTGGCTATCTTTCTTCTGACAGGGACTCTCGGGGACAGTCATACATATCAACCAGGATCTTCTAGTCTCGAAGCAGAGGTGAAAGACCAGCAGAGCGAGCACAAGCCAGTTGTGTTCCTGACCAAGCTTGTCCACCAGCTGGTGGGATCCCATAGACACAGGTATGATCGTCCAGGATGGGTGTGACCCAAGTCTGTGTTGGCACGCTGTTGAGAAAAGAAGGATAAAGTTGAATTTGGTATAGGAAAACTTTGTAGAAAGTTGGGAGGGCTTTTGACTGTTGCA
>NW_006282363.1:0-348 GCF_000327345.1 Myotis davidii
CTTGTGCCAGTACCAAGCTGTTTTGATTATGGTAGGTTTGTAATATAACTTGAAATCTGGTATGTGATTCTTCCAACTTTGTTACTCTCTCAAATTTGCTACAGTCTTTTTGGATTGCATATAAATTTTTGGAGTATTTGATCTAGTTATGTGAAATATGCCATTGGTATTTTAATAGGGATTGCATTGAATCTGTAGATTTCCTTAAGTAGTATGGACATTTTAATGATGTTGAGTCTATCAACCCATGAACACAGTATATTCTTCCACTTGTTTATAACTTTTTCTATATCTTTTTCAGCATCCTATAGTTTCCTGAGTACAGATCTTTTGCCTCCTTGGTTAAGT
>NW_006282364.1:0-356 GCF_000327345.1 Myotis davidii
GAACCCATTGTGGCCCTCGAGTCAAAAAGTTGGTCCACCCCTGCACTAGGAGGTCCCAGGTTTGATTCCCATTCAAGGCATATGCCCAGGTCGCGGGCTCAATTCCCACTAGGGGGCATTCAGGAGGAGCAGATTGACGTTTCTCCCTCTCATCCATCTTTCTCTCCCTCTCTCTTCCTCCTCTGAAATAAATAAAAACATATTTTTTGCCCTGGCTGGTTTGGCTCAGTGGATAGAGTGTTGGCCTGCGGACTGAAGGGTCCCAGGTTCGATTCCGGTCAAGGGCACATGCTCAGGTTGCAGGCTCGATTCCCAGTGTGAGTCATGCCAGAGGCAGCCAATCAATGATTCTCTCT
>NW_006282365.1:0-1111 GCF_000327345.1 Myotis davidii
TGGGAGACCCACTTCCTTGATGTCTGATCCGTCCGACAGGGTCTCGGCATCAGGAGACCCACTCAGGGTCTCGGCATCAGGAGACCCGACCTGAGGGCACAGCCCCCCTCCCAGTTTAACCTCACGGCCTTCCGGAATGTTCCAACCAGGCCTTCCAGAATGTTCCAACCAAGCCTTCCCCCATGTTCCAACCAGGCTTTCTAGGATGTTCCAACCAGGCCTTCCGGAATCTTCCAACCAGGCCTTCCGGAATGTTCCAACCAGGCCTTCCGGGATGTTCCAACCAGGCCTTCCCCCATGTTCCAACCAGGCCTTCCGGGATGTTCCAACCAGGCCTTCCCCCATGTTCCAACCAGGCCTCCAAAAGTGTTCCAACCAGGCCTTCCGGCATGTTCCAACCAGGCCTTCCAGCATGTTCCAACCAGGCCTTCTGGAATGTTCCAACCAGGCCTTCCCCCATGTTCCAACCAGGCCTTCCGGGATGTTCCAACCAGGCCTTCCCCCATGTTCCAACCAGGCCTCCAAAAGTGTTCCAACCAGGCCTTCCGGCATGTTCCAACCAGGCCTTCCAGCATGTTCCAACCAGGCCTTCTGGAATGTTCCAACCAGGCCTTCCCCCATGTTCCAACCACGCCTTCCGGGATGTTCCAACCAGGCCTTCCCCCATGTTCCAACCAGGCCTTCCGGAATCTTCCAACCAGGCCTTCCGGAATGTTCCAACCTGGCCTTCCCCCATGTTCCAACCAGGCCTTCCAGGATGTTCCAACCAGGCCTTCCGGGATGTTCCAACCTGGCCTTCCCCCATGTTCCAACCAGGCCTTCCGGAATCTTCCAACCAGGCCTTCTGGTATCTTCCAACCAGGCCTTCTGGAATGTTCCCACCAGGCCTTCCGGAATGTTCCCACCAGGCCCATGGACCCCAAAAATCACCCCGGGGCCTGCATCTCAGCTGCTGCCCGAGAGAGGATCTGCCAGATCTGGTTTCTAAAGGTCCCCGACCCCCTTCTCGGGACCGTCTCCCACATGAGACCCTACAAATCAGGTCCGATTAGAAACACCTGCGGCCCCACCTCCAGCCCCCCTCCTTTCCCTGCAGAAAATAAAACCCCCA
>NW_006282365.1:1974-3863 GCF_000327345.1 Myotis davidii
CCCCTGTCCCCTCCGTGAGATACGGTGACGGATGTCGGTCGTCCAGCCGGCTGTCCCGCCCGCGCGAGAGAGGCGCCATCGCACGTTTACGGATGATTCTGAATTTCCATTTTCATGAGACGGATGGCGACACCCCCCCAGGGCGGCCCTGCTCCATATGTATGAACCGCCGTTTCCGAATCAATCCCGGAATCTCTGATTAATCATCGCGGCCGTTCTCTCTCTCTCTTATTTTTTTTCCCCCCTTTTAAACTGTAATGAAAAGCTGCTAAGGACCCCATCGCCTGTTGGAGGCATCCATCCGTCGGTGGATATATGGTGATTCCGACAACATATCCTCTCTCGGGGGCCGGCGTACAGGTGGGGTATTAAGATGGGAAATAAGTGCTTTTTCTGCTGAAGGCAAAAAAAAAAAAAAAATTAAAAGCCGTTCTGGCTTCCTGGGCGGCGGAGACGAGAAACATTCATCTTGTGTGCGCCTGGGAGCCGGACGGAAATGCGGGTGCCCGGACCCCTGATTGTAAAGGGACCGGGTGGGGATAGAAAGGGGGAGCCAGGGAGCCAGGCTGGGCCGGTGTGGCTCAGTGAATAGAGCGTCAGCCTGCGGACTGAAGGGTCCCGGGTTCGATTCCCGGTCAAGGGCACAGGCCTGGGGTTGTGGGCTCGATCCCCAGTCAAGGGCGTGCGGGAGGCAGCCAGTCCCTGATTCTCTCTCATCATGGATGCTTCTCTCTCCCTCTCCCTTCCTCCCTGAAATCAATCTATATATATAAAAGCCTAATACAGGTTGACCAGTTGCGATGACGCGCCCCGACCACCAGGGGGCAAGAGGCTCAATGCAGGAGCTGCCCCCCTGGTGGTCAGTGCACCCCCACTTCCCCCCTAGACCTGGATGGCCGATGGCCGGTAAGGCCGAGGGACCTCCAACAGGTGCACAAATTCGTGCACCGGGCCTCTAGTACGTACATAAGTTCTTTGGTTTATCTCTTCGGGTCCCTCGAACCCGGCACCCGGGTATGTCAGTCTGTCCCTTACCTCCCTGCCTCTGGTCTCATTTTGTGGGTCATTTTGTGAGTCCACGTGGGAGTGAGATCATGGGATGCCTGTCTTTCTCCCACTGGTTTTATTTCATTCACTCCAGCATCATGCTCTCCAGGTCCCTCCCTGCCGTCTCCAAGGGTAAGAGATGGGGTTCGAACCTTAGCGGTCCTGGTTGCCCTGGCCGGTGCGGCTCAGTGGATAGAGCTGGGCCTCCGGGTCCTGGGTTTGATCTCGGGAGCCAGGGGTAGGTACCAAAGTTGCAGGCCGCGGGCCGGTGCCAGGAGGCAACCCTTTCCATGCGTCTCTCACTTGGATGTTTCCGTCTGTCTTTCCATCTCTCTTCCACTCTCTGAAAATCAATGGAAAAAAATATCCCGGGGTGCAAGCCTGGCTTGAAATATGCAAATCAAGAGAGAGGGGGGCCGGGCTGGACACCCCCCAAGGCCCACCGGGAGCCGGTTTTGCATCTCAAAGGCCGCTGATGGACACACACAGGTGCGCGGGGTCTCCAGGTGCGCGCACTAGCTGGGAAGGGGGGTTGGGGTGCGGGAGAATGGCAATGGCCTGCACGCAGCTCCCCAGGAGCGAATGACCCTGAAAACAGAGGGGATCCCCCCCCTGCCCCGCGGCCCCTGTCTCTCCGGAGTCCACTCCCTAATGCGCGCGCTTCTGCCTCCACGAGGTCGGTGGTCGCCTGCAAAGGGGTCCATTTTCAAAACTTGGTCAGAGGGCACGAGACCCCATCTCCCTCACGCCTCGCCCTCCGAAGGGGCGGGAATCCGTTCTCCGGCTGCGGGAACCTCTCCACCCCGCGCCTCGCTGTGGACTGGGGACCAGGGCGCGCAGAC
>NW_006282365.1:3934-6601 GCF_000327345.1 Myotis davidii
AACCGCCTCTCTCCATCTTGACAAATTGCCGGGTGCTGAGCGCGCACAGAACCGGGCGCGGGGGGGAGGGGGGGAGAGAGGGGGGCAGGGTGTTCACTCCTGTTAATTTCCCCACTAATTCTCAATTACGGTCAAATGAAGCCATACATCACGCCGACAGCGGGAATCGATAGAAATGGAGTTTTCCCGGGTGACTGGCAGCCTCGCGAAAGCTTTCCTGTAAGTTGGTTTAAGGTGAGCGCTTCTCCCAGGAAGGGGAGGCGGGGAGGTGGTGTCACCCGCACGGATGGACGGACCGGCTGATGGCCACCGCGTAGGTCTCGGGGACCCCCACCTCACCACCCCCGGCGCGGGCTCTGAGGGACAGACCTTTGGGGACCCCCTCATCCCCGCCCCCCGGCCCCTCGTCCCACAATCCATTCTTTTTTTTTCCTATTCATCCCCGCTGCCCGCGATGAGAAACAAAATTACATTTGGCCGCTGCGCCTTCGCCACGGAAACCATTTGAATGTTTCATAGTAACGCAATTCCCTCCCCAGACAACTAGCTCCCCGCCCCTCCCTTCCTCTCTGTAAAAAATCAATAAAATATATTTTTAAAAAAGTGGGCAGCCCAGGTTGCAGGTTTGATCCCCTATCAGGGTGTATATAAAAGACAAGCAATTTCTCCTCCCCAAACCCCCGCCACCCCTCCCTCTCTCCTCTCTCTCTCTCCCCACTCCCGGGGCCACCTCGTCCTGTTCCTGTTATTAATTTGCAGCCCGGGTTTTCGCATTCATGAGGCCGAGATTGAAATGTAAATGAAAACACGGCTGACGGGGCGGGAGTTGTGGCTGCGTCCAGACTTGGGGGGGATGGATGGATGGATGGAGAGAGAGAGAGCGCGTTGTTGGGGGGCGGCAGGGGGAGAGGTGAGCAGCCCCCCATCCATCACCAGGTGCAGAGGGAGCGATGAATAAAATGTTTTCATCTCCGGGGCGAGGGAGGAAATGCCGGATTATCCGCTACCTGTTGTGCCCAAGTCCCCGCGCGCGCGCCACGGTCGCCAGCCACCGCGTGGCTTCTCACGCACGGCCCTGGCGTTGCAATTGCGCCTTGAAAATAAATAAAAGAAAGAATCTGTATTGTGGAAAGTATTACAGATGCCCCGTCGCCCCCTAATTTCCCCCGTGGAGCGCCTTCAGCCCGTTACGCGCGCCCCCCCTCGCCTCCCCATTGTCTCTGTCCACGGGTCATGCATATATGCATTCAACAGACAGAGGGGGGAGGGGGGAGGAGAGACCCCTATGCAGCCTGGAACCCCGGTCAGTGCCCTTGACCGGGAATCGAACCCGGGACCCTTCAGCCCGCAGGCCCGCGCGCTACCCACTGATCCACCCCGACCGGGCTGTCCATTGATTTTCAGACAGAGGTGGGAGGGGGGAGGAGAGGCCCCGATCGAGCCCGCCACCCAGGTCCGTGCCCTTGACCGGGAATCGAACCCAGGACACTGCAGTCCGCAGGCCCGGCGCTCTATCCACTGAGCCACACCAGCCAGGGCGCCGTCGAATGTATGTTGTCCGTTCGATTTCGCGTCGGAGGGAGATTTCTCGGACCGGCTGAGTTCGCTCTGCAGGTTTTGTGTGTTTGATTCACAGCTATCCATTTTGCTTTTTTTTAAAAAAAAACAAACAAATCTCCATTTATCGCTTCCTGGAGAGTTCCCCTCCCCCCTGAGTGTGTGATCCTGACAGATGGGTGCCCAAGAGTCCCCCCCTTTTCTCCTCCCCTTCCCCCTTCCCGGGCTGGGGGTCGCCCTAAGCCATCGCTTGCACACTTTTCTCTCTGCGTGTCCCCGAAGCCCCAGGGGACACCCCAGCCTCCACTAATGACTTTGGGGGTGAATTCAGTCCCTGAGCGCAGACAAAGGGAAGAGGCAGTTGGCTTGGTCCTGAGGGTCCCGGGCAGCTGGCTTAGGTGGGGGGGACCCAGGCACCCCCCCTTCTCTCTGTGAGGGTCCCTCAACCCCCAGACACAGGTCACTGGGGGGGAGCTGACAGGTCCCCTTCGAACCAACACCAGGGTTGGTGCTGTTGACGGAAAAACATGCCAACTTTGTAAGGAATTTTTGGGGGGGAGCGTTTGGGAGAATGGGGGGTTTCTGCCTTGGTGGATACATGACAGTCCAAGGAGGCGACGGAGCCCTGGCTGGTGGGGCTCAGTGGATAGAGCATCAGCCTGCGGACTGAAGGGTCCTGGGTTCGAATCCTGGGTTCGAATCCCAGTCAAGGGCACAGGCCCGGGTTGTGGGCTCCATCCCCAGTGTTGGGGGACCTGCAGGAGGCGGCCGGTCCCTGAGTCTCTCTCCTCATGGATGTTTCTGTCTCTCTCTCTCTCTCCCTTCCTCTATGAAATCAATAAAAAAATATATTTACAAGAAAATAAAAATAAAACGATGGTAGGACAATCTGTAGAGTCAGACGGCCGGCCTCGCTAATGGCCCATCAGACGGGTACTTATCGTCTCATAAAATCTTCCACCGGCCGGACCGGGTCCCCTGTGGGTGTCAGGGGGACTGTTAGCCGATGATGTATCGCCAGGGATTATGCTAATCGGGCCGGTTAATGGCTCGTGTCTGGTGGAGCTGCAGCCCTGGCAGCCTCCCGCCCCGCAGGCCCTGGGAGGGACT
>NW_006282365.1:21084-21876 GCF_000327345.1 Myotis davidii
ACCTGCAGGAGGCGGCCGGTCCCTGAGTCTCTCTCCTCATGGATGTTTCTGTCTCTCTCTCTCTCCCTTCCTCTATGAAATCAATAAAAAAATATATTTACAAGAAAATAAAAATAAAACGATGGTAGGACAATCTGTAGAGTCAGACGGCCGGCCTCGCTAATGGCCCATCAGACGGGTACTTATCGTCTCATAAAATCTTCCCCCAGCCGACCAGGGTCCCCTGTGGGTGTCAGGGGGACTGTTAGCGGATGATGTATCGCCAGGGATTATGCTAATCGGGCCGGTTAATGGCTCGTGTCTGGTGGAGCTGCAGCCCTGGCAGCCTCCCGCCCCGCAGGCCCTGGGAGGGACGGGGCAGAGGCCTCTCCAGAAAAGCCGTCCATATTTCCCTCCGATCGATCATTCACACCCTCATCGGAACGGTGTGATCATTTCCATGGGCGTCTTCGTTGTATCTAAGTTGTGAGTTTTGGCCTAAAGTTGGTGATAATGCGCTTGTTTGAAATGTATCTATAGTGTTCTATCTGTATCTATCAATGGTCATCTATCTATCTACCAATTATCTATCATGTATAACTATCTATCTCTATATCTATCCATCCTATCATCTATCATTTATCTATATCTTTCCATCTATCATCTATCTATCTATCATCTATCTCTATATCTATCTATTTATTCTATAATCTATCATTTATCTATATCTATCTATCTATCATCTATCTATCTATCTATCTATCTATCCATTCTATCATCTATCATTTATATCTATCTATGTATCTATCTATC
>NW_006282365.1:21928-22260 GCF_000327345.1 Myotis davidii
CTCTCTCTATATATTTATCTATCCATTCTATCATTTATCTCTATCTATCTATCTATCTATCTATCTGTCTGTCTGTCTATCTATCTATCTATCATCTGTCTACCTACCTATCATGTATATCTATCTATCTATCTCTATATCTATCTTATCATCTATCATTTATCTATATCTTTGTATCTATCTATCTATCTATCTATCTATCTATCTATCTATCTATCTATCATCTCTCCTACTAAGTCTATTTTTCTGGTAAAATTGTGACTGATACAAACACCAAGAAGTTTCTGAGATAGCTGAAAGGGTTTCTTGGATGTTCTTTCCTCCCATAACAA
>NW_006282365.1:22392-24638 GCF_000327345.1 Myotis davidii
GATCTTGAGAGAAAGTGAAGGTTTGCAAAGTCTCTTAAGTTTTAAGCTCTAAACTGGAAAAATATCTCTTCTAATCAATTTTATTGGATAAAGCAAATAACAAGACAAGCCTAGATTAAAATCTGGAGAAATGGATTCAGGGTTTTTGTCAGGGAACATTTTCATTTTGGGGTAATGACTTTATCTATCTATCAATCATCTATCTATCTATCTATCTATCATGTATCTATCTATCTATCTATCTATCTATCTATCTTTCATCTATCATCAATCTAACGATGATGGCAAAGCAACATGGTTAGCTCCTCGCTAACTGTCGGACGGATCCCTGATGCATCGCCGAGGCTGGGAATGCCAGGGCCTTCGAGTTCCCTCATCCTGTGTTCGGTCCCCGTGGTGGCAGCTGGTGTGGCTGTGAGGGAGGGGCGGCCGTGGTCATTTTTTTTTGCACGAAAACACAGCTCCTGACCCGGCCAGTGTGGCTGGATGGTTAGAGCCTCAACCTAGTCTATGAACCAGGAGGTCCCGGGTTCGACTCCCTGCTGGCCTGATCGCCCCTAACTGCCCCCCCCTGCAGGCCTGATCTCACCCCCAACTGACCTCCCCTGCCGACCTGGTTGCCCCCAACTGCCCTCCCCTGTTGGCCTGATCTCATCTCAATTGCCCTCTCCTCCCGGCCTGATTGCCACCAACCCCCTGTGCCCCCTAACTTCCCCCCTGCTGGCATGGTTACCCCCCTAAAACTGCCCTCGCCGGCCTGGTCGCCCCCTAACTGTCTCCCCTGCTGGCCTGATCGCCCGTAACTGCCCTCCCCTGCTGGCCTGATCGCCCCTAACTGTCCCCCCCCTGCAGGCCTGGTCGCCCCACACAGTCTGCTATTTGGTCGTTACTGTTACTGTGAAGGCGTTAGCATATTCCTCTACTATTAGCATAGACGTGTATGGATACAGCCCATTGTGCCCAAATGCACCCAATAATTGCTTTTCTTGTTTCATTTTGTTTTTAAAATCCCTCCCCCAGGGGAGTTCCCTAGTGGCCAAGGCAACAAGCGCCAGGAGCACCCCTAGGGCTTCAACCCACACAAGGCTCTATAAAGTCCACGGGGGCACCCTTCGAGACAGGGTGCCCCCGGGGCCATATCGGAGGATTTCCACCTTGGCTCCTCCCCAAATCGACCTTCCCCCCTAAATCCTGCCGACCCCACAGGAAAATTTCAGCCCGGCCGACCTGGCCCGGTGTTTGAGCGTCGACCTGTGACCCAGGAGGTCCCGGGTTCAATTCCCAGTCAAAGGGGTTGCGGGTTCGATCCCCAGTAGGGGGCGTGCAGGAGGCAGCCGATGCATGATTCTCTCTCGTCCTGGATATTTCTCTCTCTCTCTCTCTCTCTCTCTCTCTCTCTCTCTCTCCCCCTTCCTCTCTGAAATGAATTATTGAGGCGAGTCATTCCCACGTGGCCCACGCAGGCGGCATTGTCAGGGCGGCTGAGCCGAGAGGAGGTTTCTCCCAGGATCACAGCTCCGTGGCCACGAGGACACGTCCCACCTCAAAGGCCGGAGCTGATCAATTAAACATGATCTTAGCTTCTCTGATCGGAGTCCCGCCTGGCGCCCGGCGGGGAGGCAGGGCTGAGAAGTCACAGAGGGAGACGTGGACGTGGATTTATTGTGAATTTGCCTGTGGCATCCGGTGGGATGGGTTTGGGGGGCGGTGGGTTGCTGTTGCTTAACTGTTTGCTTTCTTTAAACATATTTTTATTATTGATGAGAGAGAGAGAGAGAGAGAGTGAGAGAGAGAGAGAGAGAATGAATCATTTACAGCCATCACATGAGAAACATTTTTTAATGTCCTCTGAAAAGCTTATCTTCTCCTAATTGTTCTTAATAGAAACAATATATAACAATGTCATACAAAACTGAGCCCAAAAATAAACCCACACCTTTATAGTCAATTGATATTTGACAAAGACAAGAGCAAACAATGAAGACAGTCTCTTCAAACTAAATGGTGTTGGGAAAGTTGGACAGATACATGCAAAACATGAAACTAGACCACCAATTCATACCATACACACGAATAAACTAAAAATGAATAAAATACTTAAATGTAAGTCACAAAACCATAAAATTCCACGAAGAAAAACATAGGCAATAAAATATCAGACATCTCCCAGAATAACATTTTTGGTGATACATCTCTGAGGGCAAGGGAAACAGGAAAAAAAAAAGGGGCAAACAGCAACCAAAAAG
>NW_006282365.1:24981-26898 GCF_000327345.1 Myotis davidii
GATTGACTTTTAGAGAGAGAGATAAAGGGAGAGGGATATAGAAACATCATCAATCGGCTGCCTCCTGCACGCCCCCTACCAAGGATCAAATCCACAAACCCGAAACCCAGGCATGTGCCCTAATCAGGAATCAAACTGGTGATCTCTTGGTTCTGGGGTCAATGCTCAACAGCTGAGAACACCAGCCCAGGATCTGGACTCAGATTCAAAGACAACCGTCAAAAAAAAAAAAAAAAAAACAACAAAAAAAAAACAAAAAAACCCGCGATTGCAGAATTATTCTCCTTCATTATAGAAAGTTCACTTCCTACATATGGAAACGCGTCCTGGTTTGCGAATGCCCTATTTCCGACGCCGGGACCCCCCTCTTGGAACCCCATCTCTGTCTGATTCATCTATTTTTTTTGTTTTTTGTTTTTAATTTCCCTGCGTTAGTCCCTTTGATGAGAGTCGCTGCCGACGGAGATCACAGAGTCAGAAGGGAACGCGTGACTAGGTCATCGCAGGAACACAGCAGAGATTTCGGGAAATTCAAGACAAAAATGTCAAGAAATTCAGGTTGGTCTGTATTTTCCGGGGGCCGGTGGGTACGAGCTCATCGAGCCCCGGCCGGTGTGGCTCAGTGGTTGAGCATCGACCTAGGAGTCTATATATCTTTCTATCTATCTACCTATCCATCTATTTATCTTTATATCTACCTACCTATCCATCTATAATCTACATATCTCTATATATCTATATCTATAACTCTCTTTTATTTATATACTAGAGGTCCCTCGGCCTGGCGTTGGAGTCCCGGTCCAGGGCACAGGCCCGGGTGGTGGGCTCGATCCCCAGTAAGGGGCGTGCAGGAGGCGGCCGGTCCATGATTCTCTCTCATCGTGGATGTTTCTCTGTCTCCTTCCCTCTCCTTTCCTCTCTCTAAAGTCAATCTATGTATCTATCTATCTATCTAACTCCCCAGTATGCGAGAGGACAGTTCTCGGGGGACGCACCCCAGAATCAGGCTCCCTCCTCTCTGGTTCCGGGTGCGACACCCGAGAATCTCAGCCACCAGGTCACCCCAGCTCCTGCACTGAGCGTCTGCCCCCTGGTGGTCAGTGCACATCATAGCTACCGGTCGAACGGTCAAATGGTCAGACAGTTGCTTAGTCTTTTATATAGAGAGACAGACTAGAGGCCCGTTGCACGAAAATTCGTGCACTCTCGGGGGGTCCCTCAGCCTGGCCTGCACCCCCTCGCCATCTGGGGCGATGTCTGACTGCCAGTTTTCATATATATACTAAATGCCCGGTGCACAAAATTTGTGCACAATAGGGTCCTTAGGCCTGGCCAGAGATCTGGGCCAATCTGTAGGGTGACCAGTGGGGCAATCGGGGAGCCCTCACTGGTCACCCACCTTGGCCGGCCTGGGACCTGCAACCTGGGGGCAGCTCCTGCATGGAGCGTCTGCCCCCTGGTGGTCAGTGTGTGTCATAGCGACCGGTCATCCCACCAGTTGTTCCGCAGTTTGGTTGATTTGCATATTAGGGTTTTATATCTATCTATCTATCCAACTATATGTCTACATATCTATCTATATATCTACATATCTACATATCTATATATCTTTCTATCTACATATCCATCCATCTATATATCTTTATATCTATCTACCTATCCATCTATATATCTACATATCTATCTACCTATACATCTATATATCTACATATCTATCTATATATCTACATATCTACATATCTATATGTCTGTATATATATATATTTATACATCTGTAATGTACATATCTATCTACATATCTTTCTATCTACATATCTATCCATCTATATATCTTTATATCTATCTACCTATCCATTTATTTATCTTTATATCTATACACCTATCCATCTATATATCTTTATATTTATACCTATCCAT
>NW_006282365.1:27336-28245 GCF_000327345.1 Myotis davidii
GGGAGGGAGGACCGCCTGTGGCCCTCGCGAACAGACGCCCTATTGATTCCGAAACAACGCTGGTGCCTATGGCAGCTACGATAACCTTTTAGAGGTTTTTGGTTTTTTTTCGGGGGGACGCATCTGACACCCCATTAAAAGGCAAAGGGTATTTTTTCCCGGCCTCGCCCCCTCCTCTCTCCGCACAAGGAGAAAGAAAGAATAAAAAAAGCGTTTAGAATCCAGGCAGCGGTTCTCAACCTTCCTCAGGCCGAGACCCCTGAATACAGCTCCTCATGCCTTGGGGACCCCGGCCGTGAAATTATTCTCGTGGCTGCGTCATCGCTGTCATGTGGCTGCTGTGACGAATCGTCATGTAAACATCTGATCTGCAGGATGGATTTTCATGGTGACACATCGAACATCATGAACGCACAGTGATCAATCACAAAAACAATATGTGATTATCAAGGGTGGCCCCAAATTCACGCAAGATTTGAATTCTGCGTGAGCATTCCCAATAACAAAACATAAATAAAAGCCTAATTTGACTCGGTTTATTGAATCAGTTTATTGAATCGGATTCTAATATCTGTGGCCCTTGGATGTCAATTAATCCCTTCGATTCGATCAGCATCACCAAGGACCCATGACGGCCCAGGAGCAGGGACCAGGAAGACCAATAGAGACCGCGGCTTTGCGTCTGTGCCAGCAGAACCGGGGGGGCCATGGACCTGATGGGCTATTCCATCCATAAACCCTAGACTGTGTCCTTTATGAATCAATAAAGAATTTATAGTTTTTCATGATAAACCTGTGTTTTCTATCAAAATTACTTCTTGCGTGAATTTTGGGACACCCTACAGGACCTGGACCAGGAAGAGGAGAGGAAAGGGCAGAGCCAGGGAAAAGGCAATGTCCCCCGGGCCG
>NW_006282365.1:28662-29670 GCF_000327345.1 Myotis davidii
GCTTTGGGTCTGTGCCAGCAGAACCGGGGGGGCCATGGACCTGATGGGCTATTCCATCCATAAACCCTAGACTGTGTCCTTTATGAATCAATAAAGAATTTATAGTTTTTCATGATAAACCTGTGTTTTCTATCAAAATGACTTCTTGCGTGAATTTTGGGACACCCTTTCTATATATACACTATATATATACACGCCATGTTCAAAGGCTGTTAAATTTTAACAAAAGAGTGTGTCTGTGCCATCAAAGTTGTGGAGGGCACTGACCCGATGGGCTATTCCATTCATAAACCCTAGACTGTGTCCTTGATGAAACAATAGAAAATTTGCAATTTTTAATGAAAAACCTGTATTTTCTATCAAAATCACTTCTTGCGTGAATTCTGGGACGCCCTTTCTGTGTGTTTTCCGAGGGACTTCAGCGACCCCTGGGAAAGGGTCGTTCGACCCCCAGATTTCTATATATACACCATACATATGCCATGTTCAAAGACTGTTAAATTTTAACAAAAGAGTGTGTCTGTGCCATCAAAGCTGTGGAGGCCACTGACCCGATGGGCTATTCCATCCATAAACCCTAGACTGTGTGCTTTACGAATCCATAAAAAATTCGTAATTTTTAATGATAAACCAGTGATTTCTATCAAAATCACTTCTTGCGTGAATTCTGGGACGCCCTTTCTATGTATTTTCAGAGGGACTTCGGCGACCCCTGGGAAAGGGTCGTTCGACCCCCAGAGGGGCCGCGACCCCCAGGTTGAGAACCGCTGCTCTAGAGGGTTGTGCCTAATGAACGTGTGTGTGTGGGGGGGGTGTGTGTAAACAGGCCACGAAAGCGTAGCCGCCCAGTGTACCCCCAAAGGCAGATGGGACGTCGGGGGGTTGAACAGGGACACCCTTAAATATTTCTGGGTTTTTAAAAAAATATATATTTTATTGATTTTTTTTTACAGAGAGGAAGGGAGAGGGATAGAGAGTTAGAAACATCGATGAGAGAGAAACATCGGT
>NW_006282365.1:31165-32577 GCF_000327345.1 Myotis davidii
CCAGTTGAATTTTCTGAATTACACTTCTTTTAAGTATATAAACTAAAAATTGTTTTTATTTTTAAAAATATATTTTTATTTATTTTAGAGAGGGAGAGTGATAGAAACATCAATGATGGGAACCATTGATTGGCTGCTTCCTGCACGAACCCCACTAGGCATGCCTTGACCAGGATTCGAACCCGGGACCCTTCAGTCCGCAGGCCGACGCTCTACCCACTGAGCCACACCGGCCAGGGCCCGTGTGGGAGTTTTTTGTTTTTTTTTAACCCGTGGGCCTCTCGGCGTTGGTTTCTCTCTCCCCTGCGTCTCCGGCCTCGGGGACCCGTCTTGGCGAGGATGCACCAGGGAATGGCTTTCTGGTGAGAGTTTGCTACTTAAAGGGGAAAAAAATAAATAAAATAAAATAAAATAAAATAAAACAAAATAAAAGCACTCGATGGAGCCCACAGGCTCCGCTCTCCTTCCCTTTATTAGTTCGAACCCAAACAGACGCTTTATTTTGCAAAACGTATCGATCGCAGGCGGACGACCAGGGGAATAATGGCTTTTGTGAGTCTTTGGAGAATTCAATTATGAGCGATCGGCCGGTGGAGGCCCCGGTAGGGATGGGGAACGCGTGACGTCCCCTCTCCGACCCCCACCCCCGGCCCCTGTTTCTAGGAGGCGAACCTCTTATTTATTCCAAACGAGAGGGGACAGGGAAGGCGGGAGAAGGAGCCACATCCAGGGCCCGGTCCCTGCAGACTGGGGGCGCCCTCCAGGCCGTCCTAGGAGTGCACCCCGCTTTGCACACACCCATGGCCCCCACGGCAAAGGGGCTGACCCCCAGGATACAGAGAATTCGATTGCAAAGGCCGCGGAGTCGGTGACCTGGACCTGGGACCCTCATGGCCCAGGGGCACCCTGCCTCCCAGAGCGCGAGGGTGTCTGCCGGGCATGGGGATGGGACCTGGAATTGGAGGGGGGCTTTGCAGGTTCTGGGGGGTCAGAAGGAGCGGGGAGACCAGGGGAGCCACTGTTAGATGGAGACAGCACCCCACACACTCGTACATGCAACACCCCACACACTCGTACATGCAACACCCCACACACTCGTATATGCAACACCCCACACACTCATGGGTGCAGTAGCTGAGCCCAGACACGTGATTTACAATAAAATAAGCCCTGGCCGGTGTTGCTCAGTGGATAGAGCGTCGGCCTGCGGACTCTAAGGTCCCGGGTTCGAATCCCGGTCAAGGGCACAGGCCTGGGTTGTGGGCTCATCCCCAGTGGGGGGCGTGCGGGGGGCGGCCGATCCGTGATTCTCTCTCATCGTGGATGCTTCTCTCTCTCCCTCTCTCTCTCCCTTCCTCTCTGAAATCGATACAAATATTTATTTAAAAAAGAAAAGAACTGGCCCAATGCGG
>NW_006282365.1:33843-38358 GCF_000327345.1 Myotis davidii
CCAAAGTTACATTGTTGCAAAAGCGTCCCCAGGTTACATTGTTGCAAAATTCGCCCCAAGTTACATTGTTGCAAAATTGCCCCAAGTCACATTATTACAAAATCGCCCCCAAGTTACATTGTTGCAAAAATATCCCCCAAGTCACATTGTTGCAAAAGTCGCCCCAGTTACATTGTTGCAAAAAATCGCCCCAAGTCACATTGTCACAAAATCGCCCCGTTACATTGTTGCAAAATCGCCCCCAAGTTACATTGTTGCAAAATCGCCCCCAAGTCACATTGTTGCAAAATCGCCCCCAAGTCACATTGTTGCAAAATCGCCCGTTTATTTTTCTAGAAGCAACTGCTTTTCCCCTCTTGCTTCTTTATGACTTTATTTTTGACCGCCTCCTGCACGCCCCCCACTGGGGATGGAGCCCACAACCCGGGCCTGTGCCCTTGACCGGGAATCGAACCCGTGACCTTCTGGTTCCCAGGTCGAGGCTCAACCACTGAGCCACACCAGCTGGGCCAAGCTAATGTTTAAGCGGACGATTTTGTCCGGCCTTCTCGAATGATGCCCAAATGTCCCTTGGGTTGGGGGCGGCGGGGGGCGGGGAACGGTTCCCCACCCCTGGTCTAGACCGACACCCACACATTTCTCCCCACTGAACGCATTTGCTTGACGTGGGGCCCGCGAGCTTTTTCCAAAGCCCTCTGATTCCCCGTTAAGAATTTAAATCCACAGACTCCATCAGTTCAGCAAGGAAAAAAGGAAAAAAAAAAAGAGAAAAAAATTGATGTTTCATTCAAGGACACAGAACGAGCATGCGATTCAAGCTCTTGACGATGATAATTACATTGTTGCAAAATCGCCCCAAGTTACATTGTTGCAAAATCGCCCCCAAGTTACATTGTTGCAAAATCGCCCCAAGTTACATTGTTGCAAAAATATCCCCCAAGTCACATTGTTGCAAAGTCGCCCTCAAGTTACATTGTCGCAAAAAAAATCGCCCCCCAAGTCACATTGCTGCAAAATCACCCCCAAGTTACATTGTTGCAAAGTCGCCCTCAAGTTACATTGTCGCAAAAAAAATCGCACCCCAAGTCACATTGTTGCAAAATCGCCCCCCAAGTCACGTTGTTGCAAAATCGCCCCCCAAGTCACGTTGTTGCAAAATCGCCCCCCAAGTCACGTTGTTGCAAAATCGCCCCCCAAGTCACGTTGTTGCAAAATCGCCCCCCAAGTCACGTTGTTGCAAAATCGCCCCCCAAGTCACGTTGTTGCAAAATCGCCCCCCAAGTCACGTTGTTGCAAAATCGCCCCCCAAGTCACGTTGTTGCAAAATCGCCCCCCAAGTCACGTTGTTGCAAAATCGCCCCCCAAGTCACGTTGTTGCAAAATCGCCCCCCAAGTCACGTTGTTGCAAAATCGCCCCCCAAGTCACGTTGTTGCAAAATCGCCCCCCAAGTCACGTTGTTGCAAAATCGCCCCCCAAGTCACGTTGTTGCAAAATCGCCCCCCAAGTCACGTTGTTGCAAAATCGCCCCCCAAGTCACGTTGTTGCAAAATCGCCCCCCAAGTCACGTTGTTGCAAAATCGCCCCCCAAGTCACGTTGTTGCAAAATCGCCCCCCAAGTCACGTTGTTGCAAAATCGCCCCCCAAGTCACGTTGTTGCAAAATCGCCCCCCAAGTCACGTTGTTGCAAAATCGCCCCCCAAGTCACATTGTTGCAAAATCGCCCCCAAGTCACATTGTTGCAAAAAATGCCCCAAGTCACATTGTTACAAAATCACCCCAAATCACATTGTCGCAAAAAATGCCCCAAGTTACATTGTTCCAAAGTCTCCCCAAGTCACATTGTTGCAAAAGCGTCCCCAGGTTACATTGTTGCAAAATCGCCCCCCAGTTACATTGTTGCAAAATCGCCCCCCAGTTACATTGTTGCAAAATCGCCCCCCAGTTACATTGTTGCAAAATCGCCCCCCAGTTACATTGTTGCAAAATCGCCCCCCAGTTACATTGTTGCAAAATCGCCCCCCAGTTACATTGTTGCAAAATCGCCCCCCAGTTACATTGTTGCAAAATCGCCCCCCAGTTACATTGTTGCAAAATCGCCCCCCAGTTACATTGTTGCAAAATCGCCCCCCAGTTACATTGTTGCAAAATCGCCCCCCAGTTACATTGTTGCAAAATCGCCCCCCAGTTACATTGTTGCAAAATCGCCCCCCAGTTACATTGTTGCAAAATCGCCCCCCAGTTACATTGTTGCAAAATCGCCCCCCAGTTACATTGTTGCAAAATCGCCCCCCAGTTACATTGTTGCAAAATCGCCCCCCAGTTACATTGTTGCAAAATCGCCCCCCAGTTACATTGTTGCAAAATCGCCCCCCAGTTACATTGTTGCAAAATCGCCCCCCAAGTTACATTGTTGCAAAGTCGCCCCAAGTTACACTGTTGCACAATCACCCCAAGTCACGTTGTTGCAAAGTCTTCCCCAGTCACATTGTTGCAAAATCGCCCCCAGGTTACATTGTCGCAAAAAATGCCCCAAGTTACATTGTTGCAAAATCGCCCCAAGTTACATTGTTGCAAAATCGCCCCAAGTCACATTGTTGCAAAATCGCCCCAAGTACCTCCAAGTCACATTGTTGCAAAAGCGTCCCCAGGTTACATTGTTGCAAAATCGCCCTCAAGTTACATTGTTGCAAAAAACTCGCACCCCAAGTTACATTGTTGCAAAATCGCCCCAGTTACATTGTTGCAAAATCGCCCCCAAGTTACATTGTCGCAAAAAAATCGCACCCCAAGTTACATTGTTGCAAAATTGCCCCCAAGTTACATTGTTGCAAAAATGCCCCAAAGTTACATTGTTGCAAAAACGCCCCAAGTTACATTGTTGCAAATCACCCCCAGGTTACATTGTTGCACAATCGCCCCAAGTTACATTGTTGCGAAAAATCGTCCCAAAAGTTACATTGTTGCAAAACCGCCCCAAGTTACATTGTTGCACAATCACACCCAGTTACATTGTTGCAGGAATCACCCCAAGTTACATTGTTGCAAAAAATCACCCCCAAAGTTACAATGTTGCAAGAATGGTCCCCAAGTTACATTGTTGCAAGAATGGTCCCCAAGTTACATTGTTGCAAGACTGACCCCCAAGTTACATTGTTGCAAAATCACCCCAGTTACATTGTTGCAAAAAAAAATCACCCCAAAAGTTACAATGTTGCAAGAATGGTCCCCAAGTTACATTGTTGCAAAAAATGCCCCAAAGTTACATTGTTGCAAAAAAATCACCCCCAAAGTTACAATGTTGCAAGAACGGTCCCCAAGTTACATTGTTGCAAAATCGCCCCAGCTCCCTCCAGGCCCCCGAACCTCAGAATGGCTTTCCCACGCGTGGAAAGAAATAATAAATTTTTAAAAAATTACGTCCCCTGGGGATCGCTGCGCTCTCACTGACTTTTGACCTCGCGGCCAATATCTTCGGGGTCCCCCGGCCCCAATTTACTCGCTGGGAAGGCTCGGCCCGATCCTCCTCGAATTCCGACAACTGGTGGCCGGCCGGTCGCCTGCTAATTGCTTGGTCACCACCCGCCTTTGTGTTCTGCTCAAGTGGTTAAGCTCTCGCACCCCTTCCTCGCTGCAAAGGACAACGAAACAGAAAAAAAAGGGGGGGGTGCCGGGGAGGGGGGTGAGGGGTCTGGGATGGAAGGGAGGGGGGGAACTATTGCTTTGTTTAGACACTTCAATCGTCCGGAGCTCTGGGGTTAATTGCATGTCTCCCGGCGAAATCCCCCAGGAATCAAGGCAAGAGTTCTATTTTTCTTACCTCATCTGCGTCCCCCAATCTCCACGATTTAGGAATTCTGGGTACGGGAGGCCTCGTTGGAGCTGCCGGGGGGAAAATAGGGGTTTTTAGGGGGTGAGGACACAGGTTGGGAGCTGGTGCCTTGCAGAGAAAATGTGGGTGTCTCGCACTGAACCCCATTCCAGGAAAGCCTGTCCCTAGAACATTAAAAAAAATTGCAATAATAATAATAATAATCGAGACCCCCCAAAAAGGTTGGCTAAGCATTTTTCTGCTCCTCTGCCCACCAGGAGGAGAGAGAGAGAGAGAGAGAGAGAGAGAGAGAGAGAGAGAGGAAAAATATCTATAATTCAGCTTCGTTCCAAATCAAATAAAATTTTACTTGGAAATATGAGGAACATATGGAGAGCTGTGGTCCTTTGGGTCGGACGGAGCCAGGGACTTCAAAGGCGGTTTTTTGGGGGGGATGGATGGAGAGGAAAAGGTGAACCAGCCGCCGGCCGTTAGACAAGACACCCCACATTCCAGGGGCCACCCCCAAACCCAGCCCCGGCCATAAAACTTTTTGATGTCGTCTGAGTGGGATTCCGTGGAAATAGGGCATCTTGGCCAGATGACCGTGTGTGTGTGTGTGTGGTTTTGGGGGGGGCTGGGGGTGTCTTTATTTTGGGGGGGTTTTGGGGGGTGGGGGTGTTTGAGGTTCGCGTGGCCACAGAAT
>NW_006282365.1:39265-41389 GCF_000327345.1 Myotis davidii
GCTAACCACTGGACCACACCGGTTGGGCTGACGGCCGGCCTCTCGCCCAGCTGGACACGGGGCCCCCGTGCCTGGGCCATGACAAATCAATTAATCCCCCCGTCTGTCTGCTCAGAGAGGCAGCAGCCGTGCCCGCCGTGTCTGCGACGCACGCCTGATGCATTTATTCCCCCCAAATGACGGCTCCCCCGGGGACCCCTGTGCTGGGTAAACAGCGTAAAAAAAAATGATGCTTGATTCCTGACGCTCGCTCCGTTAATTGAATAAATGGAGGCGAGATAACAGGACGGAGCAGGCGGCCGGCTCCCCCCCGGGGGAGGCCTCTTAGCCACGAGCCATTAACAACAGCCCCTGGCCCCGGAGGCACCCCGACACCCCTCCCTTCTCCGCTCCTCCTCCTACAAGAGATTGTCCCTCACCAGCCTCTCGGATGAAACGCAGGCAACTTTCTGGATACGGGAAACCCACACCTTTTAAAAATTTAAATATATTTTTTTTATTGATTTCAGAGAGGAAGGGAGAGAGAGAGAGAGAGACATCCATGATGAGAGAGAATCATGGACCGGCCGCCTCCTGCACGCCCCCGACTGGGGATGGAGCCCACAACCCGGGCCTGTGCCCTCGACGGGGAATCGAACCCGGGACCTCCTGGTTCCTTGGTCAACACTCAACCACTGAGCCACACTGGCCGGGCATGGAAATCTATAGGTTTTTTTCTCTCTCTCACCATACTGGCCTGGCAGAAGGAGTAGCTATAGGGTGTCCCAAAATTCACGCAAGAAGTCATTTTGATAGAAAATACAGGTTTGTCATGAAAAATTGTAATTTTTTTATGGATTCATAAAGGACACAGGCTAGGGTTTATGGACGGAATAGCCCATCGGGTCAGTGGCCTCCCCGGCTTTGCTGGCACATACACACACTTTTGTTGAATTTAACAGCCGTTGAACATGGGATATGTATATAGTGTATTTATAAAGGGTGTCCCAAAATTCACGCAAGAAGTCATTTTGATAGAAAACTCAGGTTTGTCATGAAAAATTGTAAACTTTTTATGGATCCATAAAGGACACAGTCTAGGGTTTATGTTTGGAATAGCAGATCGGGTCAATGGCCCCCCCGGCTCTGCTGGCACAGACCCAAAGCCGCGGTCTCCATTGGTCTTCCTGGTCCCTGCTCCTGGGCCGTCATTGGTCCTTAGACTAGAGGCGCCGTGCACAAAATGCGTGCATGGGGGTGGGGGTCCCTCAGCCGGGCCTGCATCCTCTGCAATCCGGGACCCCTCGGGGGATGTCCGGTCAAATTGGGCTTTTATTTATATTTTGTTGTTGTTGTCCCTCGGGGGATGTCCGACTGCTGGTTTAGGCCCAATTACAGACTAAACCGGCAGTCGGACATCCCTCTCAAAATCCGGGACCGCTGGCCCCTAACTGCCCCCCCTGCTGGCGGGAGAGAGAGAGAGAAAAACATCCATGATGAGAGAGAATCAGGGACCGGCCGCCTCCCGCACGCCCCCTACTGGGGATGGAGCCCACAACCCGGGCCTGTGCCCTGGACCGGGAATCGAACCCGGGACCTCCTGGTTCCTAGGTCGATGCTCAACCACTGAGCCACACCGGCCGGGCCTGGCTTCCCTCCTTTTAATTCCCGGATGCTTTTTTTCATTCTGCAGCCTCTGTTGAGGTTTGGGGGTTCGGTGCTGATGGCAGGAGGGAGCTCCTCTCTCCCAGCCCCCCCCTCCTCCTCCAACTTTGGGGGAGGAAAGATGCCCACATGGTCCGACCTCCACGGAGCGGGGATGCCCCTCTTCCATCGCCGTCCATCCGCCCGAGGAGACACGGGACGGAGCTCGTTAAGCGGAGACACACGGCCCGCTGTCTCCTGACACCGCCGGGCGGCTCCCATTTAAAAGAAGAAAAAGGAGAAAATGAAGAGAATTAGACAAAGTAGCAAATAAAATTAGCAACGATTTTTCCCGACCGAAGGCGGTTGGCGGGAGATTTAGACGCGCGTCCCTGCCTCCCCAGACCCACCCCCCGGATCCCGTGAAATGGATCCGTTCGCCCTGGCCGGTGTGGCTCAGTGGGTAGCGCGTTGCCCGGCGGACTGAAGGGTCCCGGGTTC
>NW_006282365.1:41919-45606 GCF_000327345.1 Myotis davidii
CCCAAACATCAATTCAAAATAATATATGCATCCTATGTTCATAGCAGGGTTATTTTTTATAATAGCCAATATCTGGAAACAGCCAAGTGCCTATCAATAGATGAGTGGATAAAAAAGTGGTGGTACATTTACACAATGGAATACATCATGGTCCTAAAAAAGAAGGAAATCTTCCCTTTTGGGACACAGGCAGGCAGGCGAGTGATTAGGAGCCAGTGGTCCCGGATTGTGAGAGGGATGTCCGACTGCCGGTTTAGGCCCCATCGGACACCCCCCCAAGGGGTCCCGGATTGGAGAGGGTGCAGGCCGGGCTGAGGGGTCCCCCACCCTCCGTGCCTGAGTTTCATGCACCAGGCCTCTAGTCTATATCTATAAAAGCCTAATATGATCTGCAAAGTGTCCCCGCGGGAGTTCGACCAGGAGACCGGGAGTTCAATCACTCGCCATGATGTGCGCCAACCACCAGGGGGCAGCGTGGAAGGAAGGAAGACCCTGGTCAGCCCTGATCGCCGGCCCGCCCTAAGGCTCACAGGCCTCTAGTTTTCAATATGTTTTTATTGATTTCCGAGAGAGGAAGGGAGAGGGAGAGAGAGAGAGAGACAGAGAGAGACAGAGAGAGATGAATGATGAGAGGGAATCATGCATCATCTGCCTCCTGCACGCCCCCCGACTGGGGATGGACCCCGCAACCCCGGGGCCTGTGCCCTTGACCGGGGAATCGAACCCTGACCTCCTGGTTCCTAGGTTGAGGCTCAACCACTGAGCCACACTGGCCGGGCTGCAGGCACATTTTCACAGACATCTTCCTTTGCTAAGCGCACCTACCCAGTGGAAGAGACGAGGGTCCCTACACACATTGTCTACACACAGAGATGGACGGATTGCCTTTCAGCCGTTACAATGTATCCGCACCGGCTCTGCGATCGCAACAATGTATCCACTGACGCTGCGTTTGCAACAATGTATCCAAATGACGTCGCGATTTGCAACAATGTATCCACTGACGCTGCGATTGCAACAATGTGTCCAAATGACGCTGCGTTTTGCAACAATGTATACAACAGGCACCTCTCTTTTTTGGGCCTGAGATTGCAACAATGTATCCACTGACGCCGCGACTGCAACAATGTATCCAAACGACGCTGCGATTCTCCTGCACGCCCCCCGACTGGGGATGGAGCCTGCAACCCCGGGCCTGTGCCCTTGACCAGGAATCGAACCCTGACCTCCTGGTTCCTAGGTTGAGGCTCAACCACTGAGCCACACTGGCCGGGCTGCAGGCACATTTTCACAGACGTCTCCCTTTGCTAAGCACACCTGCCAAGTCGAAGAGACGATGGTCCCTACGCACATTGTCTACACACAGAGATGGACGCATAGCCTTTCGGCCATTACAATGTATCCACACCGGCTCTGCGATTGCAACAATGTATCCACTGACGCTGCGTTTGCAACAATGTATCCAACAGGCACCTCTCTTGGGGGCTGAGATTGCAACAATGTATCCACTGATGCTGCGATTTGCAACAATGTATCCACTGATGCTGCGATTTTGCAACAATGTATCCAACAGGCACCTCTCTTGGGCCTGAGATTGCAACAATGTATCCACTGATGCTGCGATTTGCAACAATGTATCCACTGATGCTGCGATTTTGCAACAATGTATCCAACAGGCACCTCTCTTGGGCCTGAGATTGCAACAATGTATCCACTGATGCTGCGATTTGCAACAATGTATCCACTGATGCTGCGATTTTGCAACAATGTATCCAACAGGCACCTCTCTTGGGCCTGAGATTGCAACAATGTATCCACTGATGCTGCGATTTGCAACAATGTATCCACTGATGCTGCGATTTTGCAACAATGTATCCAACAGGCACCTCTCTTGGGCCTGAGATTGCAACAATGTATCCACTGATGCTGCGATTTGCAACAATGTATCCACTGATGCTGCGATTTTGCAACAATGTATCCAACAGGCACCTCTCTTGGGCCTGAGATTGCAACAATGTATCCACTGATGCTGCGATTTGCAACAATGTATCCACTGATGCTGCGATTTTGCAACAATGTATCCAACAGGCACCTCTCTTGGGCCTGAGATTGCAACAATGTATCCACTGATGCTGCGATTTGCAACAATGTATCCACTGATGCTGCGATTTTGCAACAATGTATCCAACAGGCACCTCTCTTGGGCCTGAGATTGCAACAATGTATCCACTGATGCTGCGATTTGCAACAATGTATCCACTGATGCTGCGATTTTGCAACAATGTATCCAACAGGCACCTCTCTTGGGCCTGAGATTGCAACAATGTATCCACTGATGCTGCGATTTGCAACAATGTATCCACTGATGCTGCGATTTTGCAACAATGTATCCAACAGGCACCTCTCTTGGGCCTGAGATTGCAACAATGTATCCACTGATGCTGCGATTTGCAACAATGTATCCACTGATGCTGCGATTTTGCAACAATGTATCCAACAGGCACCTCTCTTTCCCCATCTATTGGGGGGTGGGGTGGGACTCGGGGGGGACAGTTTCCCAAACTCGGGCACCCCAGGCCTCCACCCAGACACCCCCTGTTCTCCCTGGCGCGCGTTTAAAACGTGGAGACATTTCGGCAACATTCAAACCCACCCACCCACCTACCCACCCCCTTTTGTTTTCCGTCTCCATCTCGCTCTTCATGGCGCCTTGTATGTATGTAGGGTGTCCCCCCCACCCCGCCAGCACCCAAAAAAATGTGTATCCGCTTTGAATGGTGATAAAGTCCGTGTTTATGAACATACAGTTCGTTTGCCAAATGTGAAAGAATCTACAGAAATGAATATATATATATATTTAATGAATCTGTATATATTGGAATCAAAGAAATGCATACTTCATTATTTATACATAAAAAAAGGAAGTGTTATTTTAGGGGTTTTTAAATATATTTTATTGATTTGTTACAGAGAGGAAGGGAGAGGGAGAGAGAGTCAGAAACATCGATAAGATAGAAACATCGATCAGCTGCCTCCCGCACGCCCCCCACTGGGGATGTGCCCACCACCCAGGTCCATGCCCTTGACCGGGAATCGAACCCGGGACCCTGCAGTCCGCAGGCCGACGCTCTACCCACTGAGCCACACCGGTTAGGGCTGTTGCTGGTTTTGTGCTGTAAACTGTATGTTTTATGTATCCCCCGTAAAAAAATAAAATAAAAATAAAAATAAATTAAAAAGCCTGGTGGCCGCTTTTGGATAAATGTTCTTTGTTCAAAGCGTCGTCTGGTTTCCCCCGTGATTTCTAATCAGTTAACCCTGGAAAGGAATGAAAGGGAAGTGAGCTGCCCAGCCAGTGTGGCTCAGTGGTTGAGCGTCGACCTGGAACCAGGAGGTCAGGGTTCGATTCCTGGTCAAGGGCACAGGCCCGGGTTGTGGGCTCGATCCCCAGAAGGGGGAGTGCGGGAGGCAGCCGATGCATGATTCTCTCTCATCATCGATGTTTCTCTCTCTCTCTCCCTCTCCCTTTTTCTCTGAAATCAATAATATATATACAGCTATACTAATAAAAGGCCAGGTGGTCCTTGCTCACTCGCATGACGCCCTCAGGTCGTCACAAGATGGCCGGCAGGGGAGGGCAGTGAGGGGCGATCAGGCCGGCAGGGGAGGGCAGTTGGGGGCGATCAG
>NW_006282365.1:46649-47215 GCF_000327345.1 Myotis davidii
ACATATGTACACACAGACACACACACACATAAATGAGGGCCCCAAACACAAGGACTTTGGCTAATACCCGTCCTCAGCCTCCGGTCCGCAGGCGTCCGCTGGGCGTGAATTTACGGCCGTGGACGGGAGCCGCGTGTACTCACTCTGTAAATCAGTCGCCGGCTGCCCCGCGGACCGACAAATCTCCATGAGGGATGGAATTCCGACAAATTTGTTCCAGAACAACCTTAGGAAGCCCTGGCCGGTGTGGCTCAGTGGTTAGAGCGTCGGCCTGCGGGCTGCAGGGTCCCGGGTTCGATTCCAGGTCGGGGGTACATGCCCAGGTTGCAGGTTCCTCCCCGGCCCAGGTCCTGGTCGGGGTGCGTGCAGGAGGCAGCCCATCGATGTTTCTCTCACTTTGATGTTTCCCTCTGTCTTTCCCTCTCTCTCTCCTCTCTAAAATACAAAAATCAAATAAAACTGGAAAAGGATAACACTTAAAAAAAATTTCTGACTGGTTGCCACAGATGCATTCTGAGCAAGTGAAACTTGACATCTTTCTTGCTGTGTACCTTGGTTTTCTTTTA
>NW_006282365.1:47314-47780 GCF_000327345.1 Myotis davidii
CTGTCTTGCCCTCTCTCTCTCTCTCTCTCTCTCTCTCTTCCACTCGCTCTAAAAATCAACGGAAAAATATCCTCAGCTGAGGATTAGGCAAAAGAGGGAAAAGAAAGTGCCTAATGCAACCGGGGGAGACGGAGTTCCCCCCCCCCAAGCTGGGGTTAGCGCCGTGTGCAAAGTGGGGACGTGGCCCCGGGGGCACCCAGCTCCAGGCCCAGCAGAGAACTCCGAAATGGTCACAGACGGAGCTGATGGCAGAACAGTCCCTCATGACCCTCTCCGCTCCCAAGGTCACACCTCCCAACATGAATAGAATCTACATGCGTGCAGAGAATCTACAGGTGTATGCACACGCCCAGGTCACCTGTAATTATCTACATACGTGCATAGAATCTAGAGGTGTATGCACACGCCCAGGTCACCTATAATCATCTACATACGTGCATAGAATCTATAGGCGTCTGCACACGCC
>NW_006282365.1:48081-50109 GCF_000327345.1 Myotis davidii
AGAAAAATTTCCTCTGCTGAGGATTAGGCAAAAGAGAGAAAAGAAAGTGCCTAATGCAACCAGGGGAGACGGAGTTCCCCCCCCGCCCGAAGCTGGGGTTAGTGCCGTGTGCAAAGTGGGGACGTGGCCCCGGGGGCACCCAGCTCCAGGCCCAGCAGAGAACTCCGAAATGGTCACAGACAGAGCTGATGGCAGAGCGGTCCCTCATGACCTTCTCCTATCAAAAGGTCACACCTCCCAACATGAATACAATCTACATACGTGCATAGAATCTACAGGTGTATGCACACGCCCGGGTCACCTGTAATTATCTACATACGTGCATAGAATCTAGAGGTGTATGCACACGCCCAGGTCACCTATAATTATCTACATACGTGCATAGAATCTATAGGTGTATGCACGCCCGGGTTACCTGTAATTATCTACATACGTGCATAGAATCTAGAGGTGTATGCACACGCCCAGGTCACCTGTAATTATCTACATACGTGCATAGAATCTGCAGGTGTATGCACAGGCCCAGGTCACCTGTAATTATCTACATACGTGCATAGAATATACAGGTATATGCACACGCCCGGGTCACCTGTAATTATCTATATATGTGCAGAGAATCTGCAGGTGTCTGCACACGCCCAGGTCACCTGTAATTATCTACATACGTGCATAGAATCTGCAGGTGTATGCACACGCCCAGGTCACCTGTAATTATCTACATACGTGCATAGAATCTGCAGGTGTATGCACACGCCCAGGTCACCTGTAATTATCTACATACGTGCATAGAATCTGCAGGTGTATGCACACGCCCAGGTCACCTGTAATTATCTACATACGTGCATAGAATCTGCAGGTGTATGCACACGCCCAGGTCACCTGTAATTATCTACATACGTGCATAGAATCTGCAGGTGTATGCACACGCCCAGGTCACCTGTAATTATCTACATACGTGCATAGAATCTGCAGGTGTATGCACACGCCCAGGTCACCTGTAATTATCTACATACGTGCATAGAATCTGCAGGTGTATGCACAGGCCCAGGTCACCTGTAATTATACCTGCACACATGTATGTATGTGCATAGAATGGCTCATGCCCGGGTCACCTGCACACATGTGTGTATGTGCACAGAATGGCTCATGTCCAGGTCACCTGCACACATGTATGTGTGTGTGTGCATAGAATGGCTCAAGCCCGGGTCACCTGCACACATGTATGTGTGTGCATAGAATGGCTCATGCCTGGGTCACCTGCACACATGTATGTATGTGTGTGCATAGAATGGCTCATGTCCAGGTCACCTGCACACATGTATGTATGTGCACAGAATGGCTCATGCCCGGGTCACCTGCACACATTGTGTGTGCATAGAATGGCTCATGCCCGGGCAACCTGCACACATGTATGTATGTGCGTAGAATCTATAGGTACCGACATGTGTGCAAAGGGTTTTAGGGGTCGGCCCTACAAATGGCCAGTGGTATCCACACGCCTCACGGTATCTCCCTGTCCCCCTGGGCAGCCTGGCTCAGGTGTGGGCGGTGCAGACACAGGCCTGTGCGGGATCCCCCACTCCCCTCCCCTGACCAGCCAGCCGGCGTCCATCCGGCCGAGCCAACGTGACCGGCGGGAGCCCTCCTCTCCCCGCTCTCCCCTGGATGAGTGACGACCCCATTAACCACCCTGAACTCCGACCCCCGTCCGGAGACGGATGGCTCCTCATCTCACCGGCACTATTAACACGATTCATTTTGCCCCGCGTCCCGGGCGTCGGCAATCGCTGCGTAATTGGCCGTCGAGGGGAGCGATAAAGAAGGCGGCCCCTGGCTATTCTGGTATCGATTTTCCATGACCCCCCGGCCTCTCTGACCTGGTGGCATGTCATGGGTGTGAGCGGAGATGGCCAAACAGGGACCGTGCAAATTTGGGGGGGTCGCAGCGTGACGCTGGCACACAGGGTCCCCGTGGCAGGGCCCCTGTTATCTGCACGGACGAGAATAGCTGTGATGTCAGCATCCCAC
>NW_006282365.1:50812-52002 GCF_000327345.1 Myotis davidii
GGCTCAGTGGATAGAGTGTCGGCCTGCGGACTGAAGGGTCCTGGGTTCGAATCCCGGTCAAGGGCACGGACCTGGGTTGCGGGCACATCCCCAGTGGGGGGCGTGCAGGAGGCAGCTGACCGATGTTTCTCTCTCATCATCGATGTTTCTAATTCTCTATCCCTCTCCCTTCCTCTCTGCAAAAAAATCAATAAAATATTTAAAATATAATAATAATAATAATGACAGAGAATCATGCATCGGCTGCCCCCTGCACGCCCCCCCGACTGGGGATCGAGCCCGCCACCCGGGCCTGTGCCCTTGACCGGGAATCGAACCCGGGACCTCCTGGTTCCTAGGTCGACGCTCAACCACTGAGCCACACCGGCCGGGCCCCAGCTCTCTCTCTCTTTTCCTCCATTCACACCTCCTCCTTGAAGCCCCCCTGGATTTCTCTCTGAAGCAGCCCTTTGTTTGAGCTGGGAGCTGCTGTAGGAGTTTTCGTGGATGCCTGGCAGGAAACGGGGGGCTGGGGGGAGGGGGAGAGGTGGAAAGATTTATGTCCCTGGCGGGGTTTACGTAGATCCCCCCCATAAAACCCGCCCCGGGGGAACTTTGATCTTCCGCGCGCCCCTCTCCTGTTACTCAAAACCGTGGCTATTAGGGCGCATAAAGGATTCTCTTGAAACGTGGAAATGGGTACCCCTGGCCGGTCCTCTCGGGGGGACGCTGTGCGGGGCAGGAATTGGGGGGGGGAGGGGACATTTGGTTCCACTTTGCACAAATGGATCAAGCCCATCACCTCCGTCCACACAGGCTGCTCTGTGAGGCAAAATGGGTTTTTTTTTTAATTTTTATTTTTTTGTTCATTTTTACCTGCGGATATTTTTACATTGATTTTTTTTAAAGAGAGAGAGTGAAAGGGAGAGAGAGAGAGAGAGAGACATTCATAGGTTGTCTCCTACATGCACCCCGACCAGGGACCAGGGCTCAAACCTGCAACCCAGGGACATGCCCTGGACTGGAATCGAACCCGGGACCCTTCGGTCTGCAGGCCGACGCTCTATCCACTGAGCCATGCTGGCTAGGGCTAGTTGGTCTTTTTAGTCGCAGCCCTTCTCATAAATGTAGACTAGTATCTGGTGGCTATTTCACGTGCATGTCCTTAGTGACTGATGGTCTTTGTGCATCTTTCCCCTTGCTTATCTCTC
>NW_006282365.1:52369-52858 GCF_000327345.1 Myotis davidii
GGTTAGACGGGGTTCGTGGGAGGAACAGGGGACATAGGGAATGCTCTCAACAATAAAAATTGAAACGAAAGACCCCCGATGTTCGTAGCAACGTTACTTACGACAGCTAGAGGCCCGGTGCACGAAATCCGTGCACAGTAGGGTCCCATGGCCTCGCTGGGGCCTCCCTTTCCCAGCTACCGGGTGCCGGCTGGGGCCTTCCTTCATTCCACGCCGCCCCCCGGTGGTCAGCGCACGTCAGAGCAAGCGGTCGGACTCCCGTGGGGACACTTTGCATAGTAGCCTTTTATATCCATGCTAGAGGCCCGGTGCACGAAATTCGTGCATGATGGCGGGGGGTTGCGGGGAATCCCTCAGGCCGGCCTGCACCCTCTCTAATCTGGGACCCCTCAGGGGATGTCTGATTGCTGGGATCGGGCCTAAACCGGCAGTCGGACATCCCTGCTGCAATCCAGGACCGCTGGCTCCTAACTGCTCACCTGCCTGCCG
>NW_006282365.1:53180-56158 GCF_000327345.1 Myotis davidii
CTGCCTGCTCACCCCCACCTGCCCTCCCCTCCTGGTCTGATTGCCCCTAACAGCCTCTGCCTCAGCCCCACTGCCATGGCTTCGCCCCAAAGGACGTCCGGAAGGTGTTCCGGCCTAATTAGCATATCGCCCTTTTATTAGTGTAGATACTAGAGGCCCGGTGCACGAATCCGTGCACAGATGGGGTCCCTCGGCCTGGCCGGTGATGGGGGCCAATCAGACCTGGGCAGGCGGGGCGAGGGATCGCGGGGGATTGGCTGTGGGAGTGTATTCAGGGGCGAAACTTCAAAGCCGGCCCTGGAATTGGGAGCTTTGCGTCCGGGCCCCGGCTTCATCCCTTCTAACCAAGATTTAATGAATTTTTATTAGAAAGGTATGCGGGCGCTTAAGTTTTTTTTCTTTTCTTTTCCCTCCAAAGGCAGGCGGGAGGCCCGTTGGGCCTGGCACGGGGGCGCCCGTGTGTGTGTTTTCATATCAGGTGGGGGAACCCCGGTGCAGGCTGGGAGTCAGGACGCTGCAAAGGGCCCGGCCCGGCCGGTGTGGCTCAGTGGTTAGAGCGTCGCCTGCAAACAGCCCAAGTGCCCATCAGCTGATGGGCGGATGAAATCGCTGTGGTCCAGTGACACCGTGGAATACTACGCAGCCCTGAAAAAGGTTGGATCTCTTACCCTTTGGGACAGCACGGAGGGGCCTGGAGAGCATGATGCTGAGAGAAATAGGCCGGTCAGAGAGAGACACGTATCCCATGATCCCACTCCTATGAGGAAGCTAAGGAACCGAATAAACTGATGAACAAAATAGAACCAGAGACGTAGACACACAGAACGGAGTCCGGAACCTCAGAGGGAAGGCGGGGGAAGGTGGGTGGGTGGGAGGAGATGAGCCAAAGAACTTAAAAAAAACGAGCCTGCCACCGAGGTCTGTGCCCTTGATCGGAATCAAACCCGGGACCCTTTGGTCTGCAGGCCGAGGCTCTACCCACTGAGCCACACCGGCCAGGGCCGACACAGGGTTTTGAATGAACAGCACTAGCCATCTTTTCGCTATAAAAGTCGTCCCCACGTTCAGCTCGCCCGGGGAACCCGCCACCGGCTGCAGGTGGGTCTTGACGTTTAGATGTGCGGCACGAAACGAAACGTTCTAGACACATAGAGAGAAAGTTGGCTGTGGGTGCGGCCGATGGTCTCTGGGCGTGGAAGGCGGGGGAGGTGGGCACGTCGGATCTTTCTGCTGCAAATGTTTTTGCGAATCCTGCCCAGTCGACAACAGAGGCCGAGATATGCCCATTGCATGGCTCACTGGTTGAGCGTCGACCTAGGAACCAGGAGGTCAGGGTTCGAATCCACGTGCCCGGGTTGCAGGCTCCATCCCCCGCCAGTAGGGGGCGTGCAGGAGGCGGCCGGTCCGTGATTCTCTCTCCTCATGGATGTGTCTCTCTCTCTCTCTCCCTTCCTCTCTGAAATCAAGAAAAAAAAGGTATCTATAATAATAAAAGCATCATATATGCTAATTAGACTGAACAGCCGGACGACCTTCCGGACGTCCTTCTGGACGACCTTCCGGGCGGCCTTCCAGATGACCTTCCGGACGACCTTCCGGACAACCTTCCGGGCGAGCTTCCAGACGACCTTCCGGGCGACCTTCCAGACGACCTTCCGGGCGACCTTCCAGACGACCTTCCGGGCGACCTTCCAGACGACCTTCCGGGCGACCTTCCAGACGACCTTCCGGGCGACCTTCCAGACGACCTTCCGGGCGACCTTCCACACGTCCTTCCGGACAACCTTCCGGGCGACCTTCCAGACGACCTTCCGGACGAACCCGGGGCTGCGAGGGCCGAGCCCCTCGCACGCATCTCGTGCACCAGGGCCCCTAGTTTCAAATAAACAATAAAATAATATCGAACGCCAACTGTCGCTGAAAAACATTTCCCACAAAAAGGGGGTGCGGGGGGCGCGGGGAACGTTTTGACAGATGCCTGCGACGGTGGCAGGAATGAGCTCCTTGTCTCTCATCATCACCCAGGTCCCCGAAACCACTCAGAAAAGCCCCTCTCATGTCCCCCCATCCAGACTCCGAAACAGGATACGGCCCCCAGTTCCGCGGGCGGAGGGGAGATGGGGTTTCGCCGCCCACCCAGCCGGCCCGGCTCCGTCAGCGGATTGTCAGGACAGCGTGAACCCAAAGCCCCGACGTCAGGGGTCAGGCCCCGGGGGGATCCGACGGGAGGTGACATGTCCCATACATCCCATGTCCCCCCAACACACACACACCTGCCCCCATCATGCATTTGGAATCTTTCTTTCTGGAATCCACCCCTCAAATCCCCCCCAAAAACACGCCCTGTCCCCCAGCCCTCAGGAGAGGCATTTAACTGTGTGTTTTGCAAATTGTTCCCCAGGGAAATACGTGTACTGGGGGCCTCGGTCGGCTTTCAATTTGTGGGGGTTTTTTTTCCCGTCAAATGTGCACGGGCTGTAAGGCGAGATGAGGGGGGACGTGTCGGGGGGACCGACATGGGGGGACGCGGCCGGTCTTGTCTTTCGTCAGCAAAGCCGCCTTCTGGCTATTCGTCTTTTTTTCTTAAATAAATTTTTATTTGATTTCAGAGAAGAAGAGGGAGAGAGAGAAGCATCCATGATTCAAGAGGAGAGAGAATCAGGGTCCAGCCGCCTCCTGCACGCCCCCCACTGGGGATGCATTAAAAACGAAAATAATATGGAATGTCAACTGTCATCGAAACACATGTTTGGCCCTGGCTGGTGTGGCCTAGTGGATAGAGCGCCGGCCTGCGGACCGAGGGAATCGAACCCGGGACCCTTCCGTCCGCAGGCCGACGCGCTATCCACTGTGCCACACCGGCCGGGCTGACCTTCTTTCTTTTGATCCTCATCTGAGGACGTTTTCACGGAACTTGAGAGCGAGAGAGAGAGAGACAGAATTTTGGGGACCCTCCCCCTAACACAGTCCCTGTCTGC
>NW_006282365.1:57179-58672 GCF_000327345.1 Myotis davidii
GCCACCATAAAAGTATTAAAAAAATAAATTAAAATAAATTAATTTTTTAAAAAAAATAATTGCCCACAACCCTCGACGCGGGTGGTCCGGGCTCCCCAGAGCCACCAAGAGCCATTTCCATCCGCCGGCTGCAGGAGCTCACACCCCATTCGGCTTCCTGAGCGAGCGAGCGGCGACGTCATTGCAAGGCCTGCGTGTGTGTGTGTGTGTGTGTGTGTGTCTACGGGATCGTATATATTTCTTTCCCAATTACCCCCTCCTCCTCCCCCCTCCCTTTTATATTTGATTAGCAGCCCGATGCAAGAAATTCGTACAAGGGGGTCGGCCCTCGTAGCCCCAGCTGCGTCTGGAAGGTCGTCCGGAAGGTCGTCCGGAAGGTCGTCCGGATGGTCGTCCGGAAGGTCGTCCGGAAGGTCGTCCGGATGGTCGTCCGGAAGGTCGTCCGGAAGGTCGTCCGGATGGTCGTCCGGAAGGTCGTCCGGAAGGTCGTCCGGATGGTCGTCCGGAAGGTCGTCCGGAAGGTCGTCCGGATGGTCGTCCGGAAGGTCGTCCGGAAGGTCGTCCGGATGGTCGTCCGGAAGGTCGTCCGGAAGGTCGTCCGGATGGTCGTCCGGAAGGTCGTCCGGAAGGTCGTCCGGATGGTCGTCCGGAAGGTCGTCCGGAAGGTCGTCCGGATGGTCGTCCGGAAGGTCGTCCGGAAGGTCGTCCGGATGGTCGTCCGGAAGGTCGTCCGGAAGGTCGTCCGGATGGTCGTCCGGAAGGTCGTCCGGAAGGTCGTCCGGATGGTCGTCCGGAAGGTCGTCCGGAAGGTCGTCCGGATGGTCGTCCGGAAGGTCGTCCGGAAGGTCGTCCGGATGGTCGTCCGGAAGGTCGTCCGGAAGGTCGTCCGGATGGTCGTCCGGAAGGTCGTCCGGAAGGTCGTCCGGATGGTCGTCCGGAAGGTCGTCCGGAAGGTCGTCCGGATGGTCGTCCGGAAGGTCGTCCGGAAGGTCGTCCGGATGGTCGTCCGGAAGGTCGTCCGGAAGGTCGTCCGGATGGTCGTCCGGAAGGTCGTCCGGATGGTCGTCCGGAAGGTCGTCCGGAAGGTCGTCCGGATGGTCGTCCGGAAGGTCGTCCGGATGGTCGTCCGGAAGGTCGTCCGGAAGGTCGTCCGGATGGTCGTCCGGAAGGGTGCAGGAGGCACCCCATCGATGTGTCTCTCCTACGTCCATGTTTCTCTCCGTCTCTCCCTCTCTCTCCCACTCGCTCTAAAAATCAATGGAAAAAAATGCTTGATGAGAATTAACAAAAATAAAAATAAAATAAAATAAATTCGGAGTGAGCGCATTATGTTTTGGGGGAATTTTTGCTGTTGTTTCTTTAAATATATATATTTTTATTGATCTTGGAGAGGGAGAGAGAGAAATATAAATGATGAGAGAGAATCATGGATCGGTTGCCCCCTGCACACCCCCCACTGGGGATGGAGCCCACAACCCGGGCCTGTGCCCTGG
>NW_006282365.1:58719-60212 GCF_000327345.1 Myotis davidii
GCATCAGCCTGCGGACTGAAGGGTCCCAGGTTCGATTCCAGTCAAGGGCATGTACCTTGGTTGTGGGCACATCCCCAGTAGGGGACGTGCGGGAGGCAGCTGATCGATGTTTCTCTCTCATCTTCGATGTTTCTAACTCTCTATCCCTCTCCCTTCCTCTCTGCAAAAAAATCAATAAAATATATATTTTTTAAAAAAATATGGACTTGAGACAAGTTAGCCACAACGTAACTGCTTTGGAGGCAAAAAGAGTGGCTTTTAAAGGATGTTAAACCAGGGGCTCGGAAAACAAGAGAAAAACATTGAGGGTTATTGTCACGATCACGTCACGTCAGCAGTTACATTGTTGCAACAATTACCTCACGTCGGCAGTTACGTTGTTGCAACAATTACCTCACGTCAGCAGTTACGTGGTTGCTATGGTAACGTCGTGCCAGCAGTTACATTGTTGCAACTTTATCAGTTACATTGTTGCAACAATTACGTCATGTCAGCAGTTACATTGTTGCAACAATTACGACACATCAGCAGTTACATTGTTGCAACAATGACCTCACGTCGGCAGTTACATTGTTGCAAAGGCCTCATCGTTGCAAAAGTGCCCCCAAAAGACAGGGCTTTCCGGAGACGGAGACGAGAGAACAACAGGCCAGCCAGAGGCCACCTCCCCCCCCAAATCTCTCCGAGGCTGCTGGCCGGCTGGGGCCCCTGACGGGGAAACTCCGACCTGGGAAGGCGTCCTTTTTATTATTTTTTAAAAATATATTTTATTGATTTTTTTCCAGAGAGGAAGGGAGAGGGACAGAGAGTTGGAAACATCGACCAGCTGCCTCCTGCACGCCCCCCACTGGGGATGTGCCCGCAACCCAGGTCCATGCCCTTGACCAGGAATCGAACCCGGGACCCTTCAGTCCGCAGGCCGACGCTCTACCCACTGAGCCACACCGGTCAGGGCTTAATTTTATTTTTTAATGATTTTAGGAAAGAGAGAGAGAGGGAGACACACATGGGTTTGTGGTTCCGCGGATGGGTGCACGGATGGGTGAATTTCGGGGAATTTTGCACATTGGGGACGACGCTCCCTTTCATTTTTATTATTTCGGTTTTGTTCTAAATACATTCGTACTGATCTCAGAGAGGGGAAGGGAGGGAGAGAGAGAAACATCCCTGATGAGAGAGAATCACGGCCCGGCCGCTTCCCGCACGCCCCCCACTGGGGATGGAGCCCGCCACCCGGGCCTGTGCCCTTGACCAGGATTCGAACCCGGGACCTCCTGGTTCCTAGGTGGACGCTAACCACTGAACCACACCGGCCGGGCTCGAGGAGGCTCCTTTGAAAGAATTAAAATAAAATAAATAAATTCCTTTATGGTTAAAGAATGCAAAAAAATAAAAAAGGAATGAAGGGAGGGGAGGGAGACAGAGAGAGGAAACAACCCGGGCACGTGCCCTTGACCGGGAATCGAACCCGGGACCCTCCCGGTCCCGGGGGC
>NW_006282365.1:60364-63549 GCF_000327345.1 Myotis davidii
GAGAGAGAGAGAGGAAAGAAAGAAAATAAAAATTAAAAAAAAAACAAAACACGTAAAACGAAACTGTTTGGGGCTTTTTCTCGCCAACACCACCCTGCCCCCCCCAAAAAAAACGCTGATGCTGTTCGAAACTGGTTTGTCTGTCTTACTGACCCCACTTTTTTTGGGGGGGAGGGACCTGGGCTCAGACAGGAGCACCCCGATTAAAAGGACAGTTTTGTGGGGGGGCGGACACACCCGACACCCGAGTGTTGGGGGGACATGAGACACCCATGAACCCCTTCACTGGAGACGGAACCCCTTTTCCCCCCCTGACCTGCTCCTCGGAGAGAAGGGGGGGTGCCTGAGAGCTGAGGGGGGTCTGTTTTATTTTTTCTCCCTCTTTTCACACTTGACGACAAATATTTGTCAGTTTATTTATATTTCCGTCCGGACAAGGCCGAACATTCACAGACAACATACACTTTGTCGCCTGGACGAGGAGGCAGGTGGGGGTGTCTTTGGGGGCCCCCCCAAAAAATAACCCAACGGGTGCAAACGTTCAGATCTTTCCCGACGCGGGTTTGGAGGAAGAAGGTGTGATCTCGGGAACACGGGAGCCCCGGCCGCGTCTGGAGGTCCAGACGGCCGCCCCCCGTGTGTCAGCATCACCCCCAACGCGGACCATCCATCATCCTCGCTCGTCGTAAATCGAGGGGCGCAGGGCGAGGAGGAGGAGGAGGAGGGGGGCCCCGGCGAAAAAGCAACAAGGCTCCCCAAATAGAAAAACAAACCCCGCAATAGCAACACATTTACACCCCACGGCACGCAGGCGGCCGCTCGCTCTCTCCCTGGGGCCGGGAGACACCCCTGGACAAAACAGAAATAAAATAAAAATAATATTAATAATGAAAAGAATAAATACCCCCGAGCTGGGACACCGGCCACGCAGCCCGGGAAGGGCAGGGGGACTGGGGTGGACGAAACGGAAAAAAAAAATCGCTTTTTCAACAAATCAATGCGTCTCCTTACAAATCCCGTCTCCAGGAAACAGGCGGACGTTGCAACAGGTTCTGGCGTAAAATGGGGGGAAAAAAACCCACAAAAAAAAACGACAAATAACCACAAAAAAACCAGCAAATCCGTCCCAGCTCATTGCTAATAAATTTGGCACCGGTTTTGGGGGGTCTTGGGGGGGTTTGGGGGGTGTTGGCGTGTGTGTCTCTGTGTGAGTTCCTTTGTGGGTCTGATTGGGTTTTGTTTTTCCAAATGTCGACCGTGTCCCCGGCCTCCCATGTCCGTCCGGACAAAAAGAATTTAAAAAAAAAGAAGAAAAAAAATGCCTTAAAAATGTTGGTTCATTGTGGTCACCCCAGCATCGCCCAGGGCCCCGGTTTGGGGGAGCAGAAAAAAGCAGAGAGAAAAAAGGGGTTCGGGGTCCTCGAGGCCTCGGACAAGCCAGGGATTCTAACTAGAGCTCAAACCCCTGACTGCAAAGAAATAAAAATAAAAAAATCTAGATTTTGCCTCCATCCGCCCGGCCGGCCGGGCTCAGGGTTCGAGCGCCAACCTAGGAACCAGAAGGTCCTGGGTTCGAGTCCCGGTCAAGGGCACAGGCCTGGGTTTCAGGCTCGTCTCTCTCTCTCCTCCTCTCTCCCTTCCTCTCTGAAACCAATAAAAATATATTTAAAATAAAAATTAAAACAGGCCGGGCCTCGCACAGACAGCCCTGTCCGCTGGTCCCAGAACCCGGCCGCACCCTGGCCAGTAGGCCCGACCGTCCAGGCCCCACGGTTCCCCCGGGTCCGGCCGACCTTCCCGGCTCGCTCCTCACAATACCACGTGAGGAAACCACACAAATGCAGCTAAAATGGGTCTCATTTCAAGCAGGAGCCAGGGACGGCCAACATGCGTCCGTCCGTCCGTCCCCCCCGTGTCACATCGGACGCCTCAGGAAGCTTGGGAAGCTAACCACGACCTCCGAGACGCCCCCCTCTCAGGAAACAAGACCCACAGACAATGCATGCAAGCCCCCCCCCCGTCACCCCAGCACCCAGCACCCCAGCTCCCAGCCCGGGAGCAGAGGCAACGAGGAGAGGAAAAAAAAACACATCTTATTCCATCACCCCTGACCCCACCGGCGAGATTCTCACTCACGTCCGTCCTGGAGGCACCCGGGGGGTGGCGGGGGGGCTGTGTCCCTTGTAGAGTTTTGCTCCCAAAACAGAAAACAGAAGAAAAACCCAGCCTGGCCCGAGGCCCAAACACTCACACCATTTTGGGGGGGTCCAGTTACGCCTGGCTTGCTCACGCTGCCTGTGCCATAAAACCCCCCAAACCAAGGAGCCCTGGCCGGTGTGGCTCAGTGGATAGAGCGCCAGCCTGCTGACCAGCGGGTCCTGGGTTCGATTCCTGCTCCAGGGCACACACCCGGGTGGCCGGCTCGGTCCCCAGCGTGGGGCGTGCAGGAGGCGGCCGATGCATGATTCTTTCTCATCACTGATGTTTCTATCTCTCTCCCTCTCTCTTCCTCTCTGAAATTAATAAAAATATATTTAAAGAAACCAAACAGCTGAATTTTTTTTTAAAAAAAGCAAGATTTGGGGATGCCCCTTAGCGTGCCCCCCACTTCCTCCCGCCCCGTATAGCAAGCTGGAGGCCGCCACCGGCTTTGCCCGGTGACAGCCCCAAGCTGTCTTGCGAAACCTCAGCTGAAACCCCTTAAATCCACGGGCCCCCCCTGGTTGGGTTCGTGCTCACGCTGAGTGAGTTTTTGTTTCGGGGGAGTGGGTGGTGACAGACGGACGGCTGTGCCTCCATAAAACGTATCATAACCCTTTTAGGGGGAAAAAAAGAGAGAGAGGGGGGGGAAGGGGGGGCACGGGGTACAGACATTTCTCTCCCACGTCAGCCGAGTGTTAAAATCTCAAATCAACGCAGCTACTTGTAAAAAGAGTCCAAATGCCTTTTTTTTTGTTTTTTTATGCTTTTTTTTTCGCCTTCAAGAGACAGAAGATCTGTTTGTCTGCCTTCCCACAGCTGCTGAACAGCTCAAGGCGGCCCGGTCGGGGAGAACCAGTTGGCCAGGGGGGGTTTTAAAACACGGACTCTCTCTCTCTCTCTCTCTTTCTCTCTCTCTCTTGTCTGTGTTACTGGTCATTTCTCTGTTTATTCTGAGCCCAACTATGTATTTGAAATAAAGATTT
>NW_006282365.1:63589-64900 GCF_000327345.1 Myotis davidii
GGGAGCCGAATTTTTTAAACTTGAGCTATATAGAGAGGTGCATTGTGATTCACTTAATGAGGGGACGCCTCAGGCTTAGGAAGAGCCACACTCCAGGGGCCAGAGAGCCGCATGTGGCTCCCGAGCCACGGTTGGCCGACCCCGGCCCTAGGGGCCGCGTACACAGATTATAACGGTCCTGCGACCTGTTCCTGCATCTCAGCTCTCCATTATACGTCTTATTGGCTATTTTTTCATATTATTATTATCATTTTTTTCAAACAATGTCTTCGGGATGCCTTCCCTGGGCACATCCACCGTCCTTTCGTCCTTGTATATATTTTTTTTCTTTCTCTTTCGTGTTTGCCGAGTTCTCTGGCCTAATTCGGGCTTCCTTCGGGGGAATAGGGGTTCGCTTTTTGGATAATAAGGTTTCTATGTCATGGGGGTAAGGGGTGGGGGGGACATGGGGATGTTAGAGACACTTGGGGGGGTGCCTGGCCGAGAAAAGTTTGGGGGGCCACTGCTTCCCGTGTCCGGAATTGTGTGTGTGTGTCTTGGAGGAGAAATGGACCCACGTTGGGGGAGAAGGGGGGGGATACGGACAGGAAATGACCACCGATACACAGAGAAGGAACAAAAAACACTTTTGGAAACAGCCAGCCATCGGCCGGGGCTGGTGGGACCGACCGGTTAGGGGAGACGGGAGGATGGGGGTTCGGACTGGCCAGGCCTCAGTGAGGCGGCCAAGAACACACACAGGAGCCCAGGACGGCGGCCTCAGGCCCCCCACAAACCCCCCCCCACACACACACCCACATACACGCACAACACCCCCAAATGCAGGTGCGTGGCCATGAACCCTGACCCTTTGGGTATATCCTTGTCACGGGGGCTGCCCCTTCCCCAGTGGCTATTGGGTGACTGACCAGGAGCCATCAAAGAATTATTCAGGTTTTTTGGGTGTGTGTGTGTGTGTGTGAAACGGGCTCGGAAAGGACCTTAATCTTCGAACAGGTGTGGATGGAGGAGGCCGCATGCACGGGGGAGAGACGCGCGTGTGCGCGCAGCGGAAAGAGAGACAAACACACACAAAAAAAACCCCAAAAACCAGAAGAAAAAGTTTAAAAACTGCCTGGTCTACAAGACACCATCTTGGTTGGAATTCACTGTTGGGCCCGCTCGCCCGGCCTGCGAGTCCCAGAACTACCAGCTCAGCCACGGGGTCACCTGCAGGCACCCCCATCCTGCCCCATCCGCCCCACGCCACGCACCCCATTGGCACCCAATCCGGTGCACCCTGAACCCCTCCCTCCCTCCCCTCCGCTGGGC
>NW_006282365.1:66034-66939 GCF_000327345.1 Myotis davidii
AGCCAGGTGCGGGTGCAGGTGCGGGTGGGCGTGCGCCACGCCTTCCAGCTGCAGCTGCGCTTGGACCTGCGGGGAGGGGAGGAGAGGAGGGGGGGTAATCCGGAAGGTTAGGACCAACATTGGGGTGTCTACAGCTGCCCCCCCTCCTCACCAGAGCCCCCCAATTCTCTCTCCTTGACCTCACAGGAGTCCCAGAATCAGGCCCCACTGGGTTTGGGCAGAGGGCAGAGGTTTCCCCCCTCCACACACACACACAACCCTTCCCAGGGACCTCCCAAATTCGTGGGGCGCACAGCCAAACCCTCGCTCTAATTTCATCAGGGCCTCGTGGCTGACCTCACGCTGGGGTACCCTGTCTGTTCTGGGGAAGAGGGGCTGAGCTGTGAGACGCCCAGGCCAGGGTGTGGGCTTGAACCCCCATGTCTGTGCACCCCGCGCCCAGCACCGTGGCCCTGGACGCCCTTCGGGACTTGGGGAGGTTAAGCCTGAAACCAGGCAATTCGCCCTTCCTCCCATCCGTCTCCCAGGCTTCTCGTTACGCATCCCCCAATAACCACGACCTCCGCCCCTGCCCCCACGCCAACACTGGTCCCCAAATAACCTTGGGCCCGCCCTTTGGGGCAAAACAGCTTTGCGTCCTCGTGGCCATGCGCCCCTGTCCCCCCCGCGTGCGCCCTCCCAGCCCCGACGTGGGCCCCTCAACCACGGTGCGAAGTTGGTTTTGCAGCTGGAAAAGGGGGTGCCCCCGCCATGTACCCAGCCACGCCTCTGCTCGGCCCAAGGTACCCATGTTGCTCCAGTGCGCACACTCCCACCCCCACGTGGGGCCTCTAACCAGGGTGCCACGTTGGTTTTGCGCGCGCACACAAGGTAGGGCGCGGGGTTGGGGGGGCTCTGCACGCTCA
>NW_006282365.1:67896-68730 GCF_000327345.1 Myotis davidii
GTGAGCCAGGCCCGGGTTGGAGACCCAGGGCGTCACCCCCACGCGCCCTCCACCACCTCCTCGCTGCACCACGCGCTCGCTCTGGCGTGGAGAGGCCGCTATGGGCACCTGATCCCCTGCCCTAACCACACGCTCCAAACTGGCTACCCACCCCCTTCCGTCCCCCCTCTTCTGTCCCCCCCACCCCGCTAGGGTGGGGTTCGCCGAGCTCTCTCTGATTCCTTCCCACCCACTGAGAGAGGAGCGAGGACGTGCAAACATTGATTTATTTTTTAATACATTTTTATTGATTTCAGAGAGGAAGGGAGAGGGAGAGAGAGAGAGAGAGAGAGAGAGAGACATCCGTGAGGAGAGAGAATCATGGACCGGCCGCCTCCTGCACGCCTCGGACCGGGGATCGAGCCCGCAACGCGGGCCTGTGCCCTGACGGGAAATGGAACCCTGACCTCCTGGTTCATGGGTCGAGGCTCAACCACTGAGCCACGCCGGCCAGGCTGGCGGGACCCTACAGTCCACAGGCGGAGGCTCTATCCACTGAGCGGCACCGGTCAGGGCGCGAACCCTTCTATGGGGGCATGGCCCCTCCACCCTGTCACCCCTTTTGGGCACCCCTGGATCTTACACTTTTGGGGAATTTCGCTGCCAACGAAGGAAGGAAGTGGGGAGGCCTGGGGGGGCGCACACGCAGGTGGATCAATAGTGAGACATCCCCGCCTTCTCCCCAATCAAGTCCATCAAGTCCCATGTCCTCCTGGGAGTCCGGCCCTGGCCGGTGTGGCCCAGTGGACAGAGCGCCAGGGCACCTGCCCGGGTGTCCAGCTCGACCCCCAGTAG
>NW_006282365.1:69021-70431 GCF_000327345.1 Myotis davidii
CGCGCGCCCCCCCTGGACCCCGGAACAGGCGCGAAACCCGGGGGTTGGCAACACCCGAAAGTCTTTGAACTCCGAACGTTTCCGGGGGCGAGACTTTGAAGGAACAAGGTTTCCATCCAGGCTGAGCCATCCCCGCGCGCGCCCTCTCCAACCCCACCCCACCCCGTGCGCGGTGGGAACTGGCTTTCCAGAAGTTTCCAAAATTCATGTCGCCAGGGAGGTAGGGGGCGTAGGGGATGTGCATGGCTCTGCTGAAAATTCCCCCCCAAAAAAGGACCCCTCCAACCTACTACAGTGGGGGCCTTGGCTTACGAGTGTCCCCAGTAACGGGTTTTTGGAGGTACCAGCTGTCTCTCTCTGGGCCGATTTTTTTGCATTGAGTTAATGGGCTCGGTCTCCGAAGGAATTAAACTCGTAAGTCAAGGCCCCCCTGTAGTGTCTGTTCCTGCCAGGGACCATTTGTTGCCCCCAAGGACTTGCTAGGTAATCTGATTCGCTACTTAAGTGCTGAGCTTTCTTCCTGGGGAATCTGCACCATAGCCATCTATGATTCTCTCTGTTTTTGTAACTGGCATTTTGTGTCTCGGAGGGATCTAGGTTTAGTCCGTGCTTGCATTGCTGCAGGCTCCTAAAGCCCCGACTTGCTACGCCTCGCACCCGACAAGTTTGAAATCCCCAAATCTTGACCCGTGTTTTGGGTTTTTCTGTGTGTTTTTCCTCCAAAAAAAAACCAAAAAACTATAGGATGGATCGCATTCCTCCCAGTGTCCGTGGGGCGCCTTCCTTTCCAGGGGGGGTCCCACACTCCCATTCTGGGGGCGCAGAAACTCACATGAACCAGGGCCCCTTCCGCGCGCGCGCACCCCCCCTGCACCCCGCAAGCGCATGTTCCAAAAAAAAAAGGCACCATCCTCGTTAAATCGAGAAAAGCCAAGCTCACTTCCCCCTTCAAGGGCAGGAAAAAAAGGGGGGACGTTGGGGAGGGGGAGAGGGAGAGAGAGAGAGAGAGAAAAAAAAAACCAACACAAAAACATTATGAGGAATAAAAGTGATGAATTAGCCGGGGCGCCCCGGGCGCGCGAGCATCCATCAAACTTGGGGGCGCCTCGCGATCAATTCCAATTAGTCGTGAAAATGCTAAGTAAAGCGGCCGACACTGCGTTAGACACTTATTGCTTCATTTACAGGAGAGGCTGGGGGGGGTGGCGAGGGGCGCACTCACCCATCTCCCCCTCCGAAAACACCCCTAATCGGATTTCCTTTTTGATTTCCATTACCGACAGTGAATAATGACATTTAATTTAGCCCCGCCATCCCGCCCGAAAGATCTCTGCCCGGTAATTAAATTACCGCGCGCGCGCGGGGGGCTCATAACTTTCCATTTACAACCCCGGCTGGCAGCTGGGCGCC
>NW_006282365.1:79740-80089 GCF_000327345.1 Myotis davidii
TGGGGGTGTGTCTATGTCCCCTCGTGGTCGTTGCAGGTGTGAAGATTCTCTGGGGGGGCGGGTAGGAGACCTGCTACGCCTCGCACCCGACAAGTTTGAAATCCCCAAATCTTGACCCGTGTTTTGGGTTTTTCTGTGTGTTTTTCTTCCTCCAAAAAAAAACACTATAGGATGGATTGCATTCCTCCTGCCGCCCTATTCGGGTGGCCTGAATATTTCCCAGTGTCCGTGGGGCGCCTTCCTTTCCTGGGGGGGGTCCCACACTCCCATTCTGGGGGCGCATAAACTGAGATGAACCAGGCCCCTTCCGCACGCGCGCGAGCACCCCCCCTGCACCCCGCAAGCGCAT
>NW_006282365.1:80310-80928 GCF_000327345.1 Myotis davidii
AGAGAGAAAAAAAACCAACACAAAAACATTATGAGGAATAAAAGTGATGAATTAGCCGGGGCGCCCCGGGCGCGCGAGCATCCATCAAACTTGGGGGCGCCTCGCGATCAATTCCAATTAGTCGTGAAAATGCTAAGTAAAGCGGCCGACACTGCGTTAGACACTTATTGCTTCATTTACAGGAGAGGCTGGGGGGGTGGCGAGGGGCGCACTCACCCATCTCCCCCTCCGAAAACACCCCTAATCGGATTTCCTTTTTGATTTCCATTACCGACAGTGAATAATGACATTTAATTTAGCCCCGCCATCCCGCCCGAAAGATCTCTGCCCGGTAATTAAATTACCGCGCGCGCGCGGGGGGCTCATAACTTTCCATTTACAACCCCGGCTGGCAGCTGGGAGCCGGGGAACAACCCTGCGAAAATAAAAGGTTAATCAGCGACAGCTTCGTGGCCGGGGCCGCAATTTATTTGGAGCAAATGCTGCCCGCCTCCCTGGGCGCCCCCGCATCATCCCTTCACCTCCCACCGCCCCCCACCACGAAAGGGAAACGCGGGGGGCGGGCGGGCGCGCGCGCATGGGGTGCGCAGGGGATGGCGAGGCGCGCGCGCGCTGGGG
>NW_006282365.1:81163-83222 GCF_000327345.1 Myotis davidii
TCTCCCCTCCGCCTGCCTGTCTGCGGGATCCGATGGGTAGCTACTCACTGGGGGTCCCCTCTTTTTCTGTCGGGGGCTTTGGGGAGGCCTGCGGGCACCCCGCCCACCCAGGGTCCGCGTGCCCCTGCGCCCCCCGCGCCCCCTCCGTGGCCTGCGCGCTGTGGTTGGTGCGCTGCTGGCCGGCCTGGGCGTAATAGACTGCGGAGGGAAATAGTGCGGAATTCAATTACAAGTAATTTATTTTTATCGAAACACTACATCAAGGCCGGAGAGATATTACGGAGGAGGCCGGGGCTCGGAGAGACACGGACGACTCACCACACCGGGGAAATGACGGGAGAGTGGGCTGTCCCCTCCGGACAAAGTTTAATCGTTTCATTAATTTATAGGGCGCCGCCCGATTCATCTTTCCCGGAGAAGGGTGGCCGGCAAAAATAAATTTAAAAAAATAATAATAAATGCCTTCTCCCCTGAGCTGCGGCCAAGGAGACACCCCCCCAAAAAAGGAAAAGGGGGTCCCCAGGCCTCCTCCTCTGCCCATGTTTGGGGGTGGGGGGGGTGACACCGATGCCCGGAAGGTTCTGGAAACCAGTAGCAAAAGGTCTATTGATCGCGTTTTATCGGAAGTCGCCCTCGCTTTCGGGGGTCCAAAAACAAACAAAAAATATGGGGTACGCTTGGGAGCAAAAGAAAAATATCTATCTATCTATCTATCTGCTCCAGCCGGCATGGCTCAGGGGTTGAGCTTTGAACCTAGGATCCCGGAGGGTCCCGGGTTCGATTCCAGGTCAAGGGCACAGGCCCGGGGGTTTTGGGGGGGCTCCATCCCCAGTGCGGGGCGCGCGGGCGGCGGCCCCCGGTCCGTGATTCTCTGCTCGTGGATGTTTCTCTCTCTCTCTCCCTTCTCCCTGCCTCTCTGAAATCAAATAAAAACATATTTTTTTAAAAAAAGGAAAAAAATGGATATATACACACTTTTTTTTCGATTGGCAGGTTTTCGGAAAACACCCTCTATTTTTTTATTTTTTTTAAAAAAAAAACGCATTTGATCTTTTCGTTCCGGACGCAAACATTCGGGACGAAGTTGGGTTCCCAGGAATGGGGAGGCCGCCGCGCCAATAAGATAGCGGCTCCTTTAAAGCCGGTGGCTTCCCCCGGTCGGCAAAATTAATTCCGTGTATGTAAAACCGGTCCCCGGAGGCCCCCCAGGATCCTGCCCTCCACTCCCGGGCCCCCCTGTCCTTCTCCAAACGGTGCCAACGGACAGACCCAGGGACAGACGGAAGGCCGGCCTCCCCAGGGGGGTGCCCGCGCTGCTTGCGAGCGCAAAGGGAACGGACCTCGGCTGGTCTCCCCTCATCCATAAATTATTACTTATTAATTTCGCGTTCGCAGGGCCTCGCTGGGGCGCCCTCCTCCTTCTCCTGCTCCTCGCACGTGCTGCGCGCACACCCAGGGCGCCTCCGACAGGGGCTCGCCAGATGGGGCACCAGGTTTCCATCCGTCCGTCCCCCCTCCTCCTCCCTCCTGGAGCCCCGCGAGCGCGCTGAGGCTAATCCGGCCCCTCGTGGGCAGCAGCCCAGCTCATCCACGTGCCGCGTGTGCAAAACCCTCGCTCCCCAATCCTCCCATCTCTCTCTCTCTCTCTCTCTCTCTCTCTCTCTCCCTCGGCCAGCAGGTCAGGCAGGGCACGTGCCCTTGTGCGCGCGAACCATGCGCCCCCAGATACGCGCGAGGACCCGCGGCATCTCCAAAAGGGCCTGGTTCCAGCCCGGTCCCCGCGCTCCCTAAAGGTGCCCAAGCGCCCTGGTGCGTCCCCAGGGGCCCGGGGGCGGTGGTGAGGCCGGCCCCGGGGTCCCCTCCCCACCCCACCCCCGGCCGCGGTCCTCCCTGCACGCGCGCCTCCGACAGCCCCAGGCGCTGGCTCAGCTCCTCGCGCATGAAGGCGTCCGGGTAGTGCGTCTCGTCGAAGAGTCTCTCCAACTCGTTGAGCTGCTCCAGCGTGAAGTTGGTGCGGCTGCGTCGCTGCTTCAGCTTCGTCTGTCCGTCCTCGTCCTCC
>NW_006282365.1:83485-86355 GCF_000327345.1 Myotis davidii
CGCCCCGGTGGGAACCGCAGCGTGTGCAAACGGGGCCTCGCCATCCACTCGCGCCCTGACGCCAAGTTTGCGTCAAAGTCGGTAAAAGGAACTCAAGTGGGGGGAAGACGCGGTGTTTTGTAACAACTCAGGCCCTGGCGGGGCCGTATTTGTCATCTCCAAACGGTTCCCTTATATTTTTTTACTTTGTGTCTGTTGACAGAAGCAGATACCTCTCTCTCTCTCTCTCTCTCTCTCTCCTCTGGTCTCCTCAAGCGCCAGCCGAGCCCTAGGAGCCAGCCGGAGACTCCCTCCGCGCGCGCGCCCCGCCCGGAACCTGGGCGCACGACCCCCCACCCTGGTCTCCATGCGCACCAGGGTGTGCGCGCCTGTGAGCACAGCCCCTCGGCTTCCTACTGTTGCCACACACACAGATTCGCACCCACGCGGGTCCGGAACACGCCCCAGCAGGGGCGCCAAGCGTGGAACTTATTTCCAAAGATCAGGGCAGCGTGTGTAGTTGCTGCGAGGAGTGAGATGGGGGGGAGAGGGGAGAGGACGGTGTGTGTCCCACACTTCTTCTCGCTTTTTGGAAATGGAGTCCCTTCTTGCCAAGCTCGGGGGTTTGAAATCCACTGGACGCTGCCGTGAGCGGCGTCCCCACATTTCCCTGCCCCTCTCCTCCCCCCCAATCCTGGGGTGCCCTAATGAGATGTCCCCTGGGGGCCAAGGACAAATGCTGACTGTCTGGCCAGGCCTGCGTGGCTCAGAGGTTGAGCATCGGCCTAGGAACCAGGAGGGTGCGGTTGGATTCCCCATCAGGGCACAGGCCTGGGTTGAGGGCTCCATCCCCAGTGTGGGGCGTGCAGGAGGCAGACAATCTCTCTCTCTCTCTCTTTCTCTCTGTCCCCCCCCCCCCCTCCTCCTCCCCCCTTCCTCTCTCTCTCTCTCTCTCTCTGAAATGAATCGTTTTGTGTGTGTTTTTTTTTTTTTAAAAAGAGATTGATCTTCCGGACACTCCCGGGTTCTACCAATTCCGAAACCATCTCGAATTCGCAGCGTCAACTCATGAAGGTGGAAACTTTCAAAGCAGGTGGGGAAGAGAGGGTTCGGGACTTCTGTGGGGAGAGGAGAGAAGTGGGGGTCCCCTGGCCCTCTATGCCCCAGGCCCTGAGCTGGACAGCAGACCCCAATTCTGCACCCTGCCTGGGCGGCTGCCTTCCCCATTTAGGGGGGTTCTGGCTGCTGGACGCCAACACCCCCCCCCCAACATGCAATTTATTTTTCTTTAAAGATATTTTTATTACTGATTTCGGAGAGGAAGGGAGGGAGAGAGAGAGAGACAGAAACGCCAACGACGACGAGAGACGAGAGAGAATCGGGGACCGGCTGCCTGCCCCCTGCTTGCCCCCCAACACCCAGCATCGAGTCCCAAACCCAAGCACCCTGGATCCCAGTTCATGGGTCGACACTCAACCCAATTTGCATATTTTTAAGCCCAGAAAACGGCACGTCTTTCTGACAGAGAGAGAGAGAGGGCTCCCGGTCCCTTCCCCCCGGCAGTAAAAATTCCTTCCCGGAGGCCACCACATGCTCCGCGCTTTATGCGTCTGAACTCTGAACCTCGGACGATGGATCCCAGCTGAGATGGGGGAGCGTTCAAAGTCCTTTCAAGGCAGCCGGCTTTGCTAAATCCACAGCTCACCGGGTTCTCCGGGAGGGTGCCCCAGGGTGCCCCAGGGTGCCCCCCGGGTTGCTCCCCAAATACCAGCCTTGGGAAGGGGGGCGCTCACCCTGGTGGGGGCCTGCATTCCTAGCCGAGGGGGAAAGGTAGGTGCAAGTGGGAACGTGGGTTCCCTCCACTCGATCCTCCCTTCTCTCTTTCCTACGAATGCTCATTCGTATTTCTCCTCTCGCTTTTTTCGAACCAACGAACGGGCCTGGACAGTGGCAAAGGCGCTTGCTGCCTCGGCTGGGGGATGTGGAGTCTGGGAAGAAGTGGGGGAGCCGGTCAGGAGCCCCCCCTTAGCGCCGGAAAACCTTCTGACATTCAATGTCAGCCCCCTCTGCCCCCCCCAGAGTCCAGCTCAGCCAAACGGGGCCCTCTCTCTCCATCAAAGCAAAGAGTCATTATTGTATGAATTACAGAGCCAGGTGTGGGAGACAAGCCCTGAGGCAAGGCAAGCCAGCAATTGGGGGGGCGGGAGGGTTTGGGGGGGGGCTGTTTTTCTAGGAGGTAAGCAAAGAGTCATTATTGTATGAATTACAGAGCCAGGAGAGCCAGGTAAGCCCTGAGGCAAGGCAAGCCAGCAATTGGGGGGGCGGGAGGGTTTGGGGGGGCTTTTTTTCTACGAGGTCAAGGCCTCCAAAATGCGGCTGGGTCAGGCACACGGGGGGCCTACGGCTTTAACGCCCCGGGGGCACCAACTCGGCCACCACATCCTAAGGGTCCCCAAGAGCCGGGGTGCTGGAGGGGGGGAAGAGGGGAGGTACCCCCTTCTAGGGAGACCCCCCTCCCTGCCCTCCCTCAATAATTTAAATGACAGAAATGAGACCCCTGTGTCCAAATTCTCCAAATGGCCAGCGTCCCGTACCTTTCCGCCCTTCCTCATAAAAATTAAACGTTGTAGCCGTCCCTAATGAGGCAACCCCGAGAAATGTAACCAGTGTGTTGCCGGTGACGCATGGCTCGCTGTCAGATGCCGTGTTTCAGGGGTTCCCCGTCTCCCGCCCCCCCCAACTCCCGGGGTCGGACCCCGCGCTGTCCAGCTGGGAAACCTCTCCTAATCCGGACTTTGAGCCCCCCCAGGACCCAACTACAGGGCGAGCCCCGGGAGCAGATTTCTCGTCTGGGAGCCGCAGGCCGGCTGCGCTGCCGCAGCCTCGGGGAG
>NW_006282365.1:88157-89425 GCF_000327345.1 Myotis davidii
TCTACCGTGAGATGCGGGCAGGCTGGGGACCGGGGCGCTGCCCAGACACCGGCTTTGGGGGGGCCTGGGCGCGCTTCTGTGGAAGCGTGGAAATGCCCGCGGGTCCGGGGGGAGGAAAAAAGAATTTGTCTACAAGAATCGATTTGGCCCGCGCGCGCGCCAGTATCTGGGATATTTATTTGTGGGGGGGAATTATAAATATATATATAGCATTTGGGCTGTGTCACGGGTGTCCCAGGCAAGCCCCCATTCCCACGCGCCCCTCCCTCTCCAAAGCGCTTGGGAGGGAACCGTTTCGCTCCACGGAGGCGGCGGCGACACGGGAACGCGTGGGACCATCGCCGAAGCCAAAACCAGCTCGTGGGGTGCAAAACTCCATCTGGGAAGAAAGTTGAGTTTTTTCTCCTTTTTCCTGTTTCTCTCTCTCTCTCTCTCTCTCTCTCTCTCTCTCTCTCTCTCTCTCTCTCTCTCTCTCTCTCTCTCTCTCTCTCTCTCTCTCTCTCTCTCTCTCTCTCTCTCTCTCTCTCTCTCTCTCTCTCTCTCTCTCTCTCTCTCTCTCTCTCTCTCTCTCTCTCTCTCTCTCTCTTTCGGCCTTTCTTTCCCCTCCGTCTTTCCCCCTCTCCCCCGACCCCTCCCCTCCATCCCCACCCTGGAACTAAGACGAGGTTTTGGGGGGGTGGATTTGGGGGGGTTGTTTATTTGTTTGTTTGTTTGGGGAGAGTTTGATTTCGCATTTTCTGGAGTTGGGACGTCTGTGTCCTCCGGCCCAGGACCCGGGCCACCTCATCTCCGGAGGGAACCGACCATCCGTCGCCGAAGGAAGCGGGAAGGATTTATCCGGAATATTACGGGGCCTGGGGGTCGCGTGCATGTGTGTGTTTTTTTGGGGGGGGAGCCTTGATTTAGGGGGGGGAATGTCAGGATTAGGAGAGCTTTCCAAACGGAGCAGGGGTGGTCCTCTCCCCGGGGAGCGGAAGGGGGGCGCGCACCGCTGTAGGACCCGGGTCCCTGCTCCATCCCAGGCACCAAACCGGTTACATTTCTCGGGGAGCCGGGCTGGGAACGGCTACAATATGTAATTTTTATTAGAAAGAGGGGAACATGCCCGGGGGTCTTGCCTTTGGGACCCAGGGATCCAGTTTCTCTCATCCAAGTTTGGAGAGAGATGGGGTGTGTATGTGCAGGGGCCCGGGCAGGGGGTGTCTCCCCAAGAGGCAGGGGACAGACCCTAGCTTTTCCTCCCTCCCTCCTCTCTCTCTCTCTCTCTC
>NW_006282365.1:90383-96336 GCF_000327345.1 Myotis davidii
CCCCAGGGAACCCTGCGCAGACCTGGGTCTGGCGCCTCCAGGAATCTCCCAACACAGCGCCAGATGGGGCCCTCCCTGAACCCCTAATATCATCCTCTTCCTCTCCTGGGCCGGTGGAGCACAGTTTACGCCCCCCTTTTAAAGACAGACACCAGCCCGGCTGGTGTGGCTCAGTGGTTGGAGGTCAACCTATATCCGTGGTTCTAAACCTTCCTAAGGCCGCGACCCCTGAATACAGCTCCTCATGCTGTGGGGACCCCCGACCATAACATTATTCTCGTGGCTCCGTCATCACTGTCATGTGGCTGCTGTGACGAATCGTCATGGAAACATCTGATCTGCAGGATGGATTTTCATGGTGACACATCGAACATCATGAACGCACAGTGATCAATCACAAAACCAATATGTGATTATAGATGTGTTTTCCGAGGGTCTGAGGCGACCCCTGGGAAAGGGGCGTTGGACCCCCGAAGGGGTCGCGGCCCACAGGTTGAGAACCGCTGACCTATATGAACCAGGAGGTCATGGTTCAATCCCCACCCCCACCCCCGTCAGGGCACCCGATCGCCAGTAGGGGGCGTGCAGGAGGCAGCCGATCGATGATTCTCTCTCATCATAGATATTTCTCTCTCTCTCCCTCTCCCTCGCTCTCTCTGAAATCCATAAAGATATATATATATTTATATTTTAAAAAACTTAAAAGAATGAAAAAGATAAAGTGGATTTGCCATCCCAAATTGATAATCAATATATATATATAATTTAAAAATAATAAATAAAATTAAAGACAGACACCAAACGTCAACTGTTCGTGTTCTTCCTGATATTTTAGCCCAAGCAAGGACCCTCCCTGCCAGGTAGTTTTGCTAATTCAAAGGCCCTCCCTGAGGTCACAGGGTGGGTGCACTGTGAAATGGCACATTTCGGGGGGGCAGGCGAGAGGGGGAGGGGAAACACCCCTCCCTTCTGGGGGGATATGGGGCCTGTGTTGGAACTTTTCGGGCCCTTCCTGGGACAGGGAGAAGGGTCAGGATGGAGACCAGGATAGCAATTGCCAGCCTTGTAGTGTCTGCTGGGAACACGGGCGCGAGCTAGAGTGCCTCCAGGGCGTCGAAATGGGAGCATCTGGGATTCCTAAAAATGACTTAAAATCTGAGAGATAGAGCCCCTGAATGAATCTGACAAAAAAATAATAATCGAACTATTTTAAATCCTAGAACACATGTACTTATGGGAAGAGGGGGTTACGTTTTTGTGAAGTTTCCTTTGCAAGGCCTGTGGGCAGCGATGGGGGAGGTGACTCAGCTGTGAATCCAGCAACCAGACCCGATACCAGGGTCAGGCCGGCCCACCAGGAGTCAAAACATCATCTCGTCCACATCATCTCGTCCACGTCATTTCGTCCACATCGTGTCGTCCATATCATCTCGTCCACATCGTCTCACCCACATCGTCTCACCCACATCGTCTCACCCACATCGTCTCACCCACATCGTCTCACCCACATCGTCTCACCCACATCGTCTCACCCACATCGTCTCACCCACATCATCTCACCCACATCGTCTCACCCACATCGTCTCACCCACATCGTCTCACCCACATCGTCTCACCCACATCGTCTCACCCACATCGTCTCACCCACATCGTCTCACCCACATCGTCTCACCCACATCGTCTCACCCACATCGTCTCACCCACATCGTCTCACCCACATCGTCTCACCCACATCGTCTCACCCACATCGTCTCACCCACATCGTCTCACCCACATCGTCTCACCCACATCGTCTCACCCACATCGTCTCACCCACATCGTCTCACCCACATCGTCTCACCCACATCGTCTCACCCACATCGTCTCACCCACATCGTCTCACCCACATCGTCTCACCCACATCGTCTCACCCACATCGTCTCACCCACATCGTCTCACCCACATCGTCTCACCCACATCGTCTCACCCACATCGTCTCACCCACATCGTCTCACCCACATCGTCTCACCCACATCGTCTCACCCACATCGTCTCACCCACATCGTCTCACCCACATCGTCTCACCCACATCGTCTCACCCACATCGTCTCACCCACATCGTCTCACCCACATCGTCTCACCCACATCGTCTCACCCACATCGTCTCACCCACATCGTCTCACCCACATCGTCTCACCCACATCGTCTCACCCACATCGTCTCACCCACATCGTCTCACCCACATCGTCTCACCCACATCGTCTCACCCACATCGTCTCACCCACATCGTCTCACCCACATCGTCTCACCCACATCGTCTCACCCACATCGTCTCACCCACATCGTCTCACCCACATCGTCTCACCCACATCGTCTCACCCACATCGTCTCACCCACATCGTCTCACCCACATCGTCTCACCCACATCGTCTCACCCACATCGTCTCACCCACATCGTCTCACCCACATCGTCTCACCCACATCGTCTCACCCACATCGTCTCACCCACATCGTCTCACCCACATCGTCTCACCCACATCGTCTCACCCACATCGTCTCACCCACATCGTCTCACCCACATCGTCTCACCCACATCGTCTCACCCACATCGTCTCACCCACATCGTCTCACCCACATCGTCTCACCCACATCGTCTCACCCACATCGTCTCACCCACATCGTCTCACCCACATCGTCTCACCCACATCGTCTCACCCACATCGTCTCACCCACATCGTCTCACCCACATCGTCTCACCCACATCGTCTCACCCACATCGTCTCACCCACATCGTCTCACCCACATCGTCTCACCCACATCGTCTCACCCACATCGTCTCACCCACATCGTCTCACCCACATCGTCTCACCCACATCGTCTCACCCACATCGTCTCACCCACATCGTCTCACCCACATCGTCTCACCCACATCGTCTCACCCACATCGTCTCACCCACATCGTCTCACCCACATCGTCTCACCCACATCGTCTCACCCACATCGTCTCACCCACATCGTCTCACCCACATCGTCTCACCCACATCGTCTCACCCACATCGTCTCACCCACATCGTCTCACCCACATCGTCTCACCCACATCGTCTCACCCACATCGTCTCACCCACATCGTCTCACCCACATCGTCTCACCCACATCGTCTCACCCACATCGTCTCACCCACATCGTCTCACCCACATCGTCTCACCCACATCGTCTCACCCACATCGTCTCACCCACATCGTCTCACCCACATCGTCTCACCCACATCGTCTCACCCACATCGTCTCACCCACATCGTCTCACCCACATCGTCTCACCCACATCGTCTCACCCACATCGTCTCACCCACATCGTCTCACCCACATCGTCTCACCCACATCGTCTCACCCACATCGTCTCACCCACATCGTCTCACCCACATCGTCTCACCCACATCGTCTCACCCACATCGTCTCACCCACATCGTCTCACCCACATCGTCTCACCCACATCGTCTCACCCACATCGTCTCACCCACATCGTCTCACCCACATCGTCTCACCCACATCGTCTCACCCACATCGTCTCACCCACATCGTCTCACCCACATCGTCTCACCCACATCGTCTCACCCACATCGTCTCACCCACATCGTCTCACCCACATCGTCTCACCCACATCGTCTCACCCACATCGTCTCACCCACATCGTCTCACCCACATCGTCTCACCCACATCGTCTCACCCACATCGTCTCACCCACATCGTCTCACCCACATCGTCTCACCCACATCGTCTCACCCACATCGTCTCACCCACATCGTCTCACCCACATCGTCTCACCCACATCGTCTCACCCACATCGTCTCACCCACATCGTCTCACCCACATCGTCTCACCCACATCGTCTCACCCACATCGTCTCACCCACATCGTCTCACCCACATCGTCTCACCCACATCGTCTCACCCACATCGTCTCACCCACATCGTCTCACCCACATCGTCTCACCCACATCGTCTCACCCACATCGTCTCACCCACATCGTCTCACCCACATCGTCTCACCCACATCGTCTCACCCACATCGTCTCACCCACATCGTCTCACCCACATCGTCTCACCCACATCGTCTCACCCACATCGTCTCACCCACATCGTCTCACCCACATCGTCTCACCCACATCGTCTCACCCACATCGTCTCACCCACATCGTCTCACCCACATCGTCTCACCCACATCGTCTCACCCACATCGTCTCACCCACATCGTCTCACCCACATCGTCTCACCCACATCGTCTCACCCACATCGTCTCACCCACATCGTCTCACCCACATCGTCTCACCCACATCATCTCGTCCACATCGTCTCGTCCACATCATCTCGCCCACATCACCTCATCGCCTGAGGATGAGGGACAACAGCTGACGTCTTTGGACCCCCAGGGCTGTATGTAGCAACCCAGCCCCTTCCCCTTTTTAGCCTGCTCCCTGGACCTTGCTGGGAGACAGGATTTGATGCTTGTAAGCGCCCTGTCTTCTTGGTGGGCTGGCTTCTCAATAAAGGCCTCGTAGGATGGAACTCTATCTTCCTGATTGGACCCAGCCACAGGCGGCCTGAGCCCAAATGGGGTTTCTATGTAACAAACCCACCCGCCACCCTAGAAAGACATTCTGGGGTAGAGAGAGGGGCGGGGAGAGCGTAACTCACAGGGTCTACTTTCTGGAATAAACAAACTGCCTTGCACACACCCCGAGTTTGTACCGGTTGTGGGTTCGTAATCGAACTATTTTATATCCTAGAACACATGTACTTATGTGAAGAGGGGGTTACGTTTTTGTGAAGTTTCCTTGGCAAGGCCTGTGGGAAGCGATAGGAGAGGTGAGTCAGCTGTGAATCCAGCAAAGAGACCCGATACCAGGGTCAGGCCGACCCACCAGGAGTCAAGGAATCAGGACTTAGTATAAAGTTCCGGCCTTTTCGTGCCCACCTGTCCAGACAGGCAAGGAGTCCCTGAGGCCTGGCTGCCCCCTACCCTTCACCGTGGAGGTTCCACAAAAATGCAATAAAAAGAAAAAAATTATAAAAAAATGCCAGGAGAGCTTGTCTGAGGAGGGGACGGAGGACAAGGCAGGCAGCGTTGTTTTGCAACAAAAATTAGCTCCCAAGCGCCCAGTGTGGGGGTGGGGGGGGAGAAGCAAGCACCCCCCCAGTCAGAGTGGGGTTCTGAGGCCCCTCCACGGGGTGCACCCCAAAAGGCCAGCACGGGGCCCCGTAGGGAGGCGTCCCCTTCCAGACACCCCATCCCCAGGGCTCACAGGCACCTGCCCCTCCCCTGCTCCAACCTGGGTCGGTCTCCCTGCTCCCCACAAATTCTGGGGACCTTTCCTCAGATGAGGCCCGGGACAGGCTGGCTGTTTCCAAGCTGGAGGTGTCCCCCGTCTCACCCCACCGCACCCCAGGACCCAGGACCCCAGGGGGGCCCAGAAATCTTGGCCATATGGTCCCAGGAGACGCTGATAACGGGTTAGAACAGGCCTTAACTGGAGGCACCCTGCTGGCCTGGGCGGTGACGCAGGCAGGACCCGGGTGCTGCTGCTGGTGGTGAAGGGGTTGTTGTCTCCTCCCTGTTTCCTTTGGGGGGTCCCCCCTCTGCGCCCCCATTTGCAGGAGAGAAATAGAGCAGTAAAAGGCCTGGGCGTCCAAGGAAGATGCAGAGAGGCGCCAGGCCCACCTGGGTCCCCAGGAAACCGGGGGCAGACACTGTGGGCAGAGCCGATCCCGGGCCACCAAAGCCCCCAGGTCCCCGGGGGTGGGGGGCACCCCAGGCAGGAGAGACACCCCTCAAAGGGCAGCAGTGGACAGGGGCACTGTATTTGGATTTTCTAAAACCATCAGGCTTTGGATGTGGGAGTCAGGGAGGATTTTAATGATTGGTGCTTCTCTCTCCCCCTTTATCTCTCTCTCTCTCTCTCTCTCTCTCTCTCTCTCTCT
>NW_006282365.1:96502-98797 GCF_000327345.1 Myotis davidii
CCCTGTCCTCAGGACCCCCCCACACACACACACTGTGTCCCCCAAAATCCAGGAAGCAAACAGGACCCGGAATTGCCTCTTCCCTCAGGGCCTGTAATTCCAACGACCTTTTCTTATTAATAAAAAACCACACAGCGGAGAACGTCCCTGGGTCCTTGTTGTATTTTTTTTTCTTTCTCTCTTTCCGCTGATCCAGGAGCCGTTTTAACCACAATCACCGCCCGGCCCTCCCCGCCCATTAAATATTTATCCGGATCGATCGATCGGGGTCAGCAATTCACAGAAAAGTCCTCCCCCATTCCTCCCTTCCCCTCCCTCCTCCCTGGCTGTTTTCCCAGTAAAAAAACCTGCATTTGTCACCTGTCTTAGGGGGGCAGCCACGGACCCCCAACATCCTGTGCGTGTCTGCAAACTCCTGGACGGACCAGATGGATCCCGGCGGCCACGGCGACATCGATAATACCAGTCAGGGCTTTGCCTAGAAAAGAAAAAAAAAAAAAAAGGAAGGTTATTTCTCTTCTATTTGGGCCTCATTTTGGCCAGAAATCCCAGGATGTATGTGTGTCAGGGGAGGTAGGAGGGGAGGGGAGAGGGGGTGCCCTACGCTAGCCACCCATGCAATAATAAAATAATTAATAATAATAATATACTTTGCAGGAAACAGTGCCTCCCTCGCCCTGTATTTTGGAACGTATGGTCGGCATTAAAATTCTCTGTTTCCTACGGAATCGCGGGACCCTCACTGTCTGTTTAATTGAAGGAAAAACATTATTTTTATTTATTCTTTTTGCAGGAAGCCAGGCCCGTTGAGCACGGATGGCAGACACCTCCAGGAAGTGTCATGTTTTGGGGGGTTTTTTGTGGGTTTTGGGGTTTTTTTCTGGAGCCCCCCCCCACTCCCCACTAAACCAACCATACAGCCATCTCCCTCTTACGCGCCCACGGGGAGCAATTTCTCGGTCATTAAAGTCCCGAAGAATCAATCAATATGGGGTGTGTTTGGATTTGATTCGCTCTTTTTGGGGGGTGGGGGGAGGGGGTCAGTCCTAACTTCTTCCTGCCCGGGGCGCACGCACCACCTCTCCAAATCGCCCCCCCTTTTACGCACAGGGTCCCCCCACCCGCCACCCCTACTTTCGCTCTCTTTTGGGGATTTGCCCAATTCCTTCTATATTTAGCATCCAGACCACATCCATTAGTTGTTGACTATGCGTGATACTGTTGTGTGTTCTTTTTGGGCTCATGTGGATTTTTTTCAACTAAATTTTAACTTTGATAAGGGTCGGGGAAATCATCATTTTTGCATCTTTCACAATGCCTTGCTTAATACTGGTTCAGAATGGATGCTCAGTAAGTTAAGTGACTGTAAATCAGAGAGCATTATACAAAACCTTGTTCACCAGGAAACCCTGCTGGGCGCCCTCCTCGGCTCCCCCCAAACTGGGCAGCGGGTCGGTCCATCCCAACTCGGGGACGCCTGGTGGTTTAGCTCAAGGGCCTGGCACATCCGGAAACCTCTGCGCTCTGCGCTCCAGCCGTGCCTCCCGTTGGCCAATATCTTTAGGGAAAAAATATATATATATTCCAGGGAAGGGCCGCCTGTCCGCCCTCCTCCTCCTGGAAATTGGGGAGCCCGATTTCTGCAGAAGGCCCATGGCGACCCCCCTCCCCAAACCCCCACCGCTGGGGCTGCCCTGGAACCCCAACAGCCCGCAGAAAACAGGCCCCAGTGTACGTGCCCACAGCTCATCTGGGGGCGCGCAGGCGTCAGGGCGCTGGGGGGAGGGGGTTCCCCTAAGAATGCTTGGGGCCCAACCCCCCTCCATCCCGGTAACCCCAAGGCCTCTGGGGACACCCCCGGAGCGGCCTCCCAGGGGGTCTTGTCTCTGCCACCCAGACACTGCGCGCGCCCCTCCCCCAGTTCACTGTCAAACCCCAAGGGTAACCCCCCAAAGAACGGGGGTGGGGGGCATTCATCAGTCCTCGGTGGGAAGGGGCGTGGACGGCCGCTCTCCAGGGACCCATTCATGCCCCCCCATGAGGCATCCACACTGACCGCCCAGGGTTGACAGTGGGGAGCGGGCAGGGGTGTACCCCAAGTTCTCTAAACTCCCTGAGTCGCTTGCCAGGCTACCCCTGGGAAGCCAGAGAAAGGGAAAGAATGGTTGTCTGCAGGCCGGAGGGGGGAGGAGGGGGGCGCACAGGTTTGGGGATGTGGGGCGCAGGCTAATTGGGGAGCCGAGGCGCAGGAACCCCGCCCGCCAGAGAGCGCGGGCAGGGCCCCCCAGGGCGAGG
>NW_006282365.1:99286-99665 GCF_000327345.1 Myotis davidii
CCCCCTCTCTCTCTCTCTCCGTCTCTCTCTCTCTCTCGCTCTCTCTCTCTCCCCCTCTATCTCTCTCTCTCTCTCTCTCTCTCTCTCTCTCTCTCTCTCTCCCCCTTGGTCTCTCTCTCTCTCTCTCTCTCTCTCTCTCTCCCTCCCTCCTAAGAGAGAGGCGCCCTGCTTCCGTCAATATCTAACATTCGCCCTGTTTCATTCCTGCCACATCCTGTCCTGCGAATGGCGGGCGTTCTCTCCCGTCCTGGGCCCCGTCCTGCTCTTGACCCGGGAATGTCCGTCCTTTAAACCCAACCCCAGCCTGAGCCCCGAAGGGCAGGCTTGGCTTTGCTCCCCCAGGACCGGGGGGGGCAGGAATGGGGGGGTCATCACCTGC
>NW_006282365.1:100312-100762 GCF_000327345.1 Myotis davidii
GAGAGAAGGATCCGGAAGCAGCGCTCAGTGCTCCCTTTGGGGGTGTTTTTAAGGGGTTCTCAGGAAAACACTTTGAGAATCGTAGTCCTTCACCGAGGGATCCTGACTGTGACTATGGCCGTACTAGAGGCCCAGTGCATGAAATTCGTGCATGGGGGGCGGGGCTCCCTCAGCCTGGCCGGCACCCTCTCCGAGCCGGGACCCCTAAGGGGATGTCCGACTGCCGGCTTAGGCCCGGGACCAGCAATCGGACATCCCTCTCACAATCTGGGGCCACTGGCTCCTAACTGCTCCCCTGCCGGCCTGATCACCCCTAACTGCTCTCCCCTGCCGGCCTGATCGCCCCTAACCGCCCTCCCCTGCCGGCCTGATCGCCCCTAACCGCCCTCCCCTGCCGGCCTGATCGCCCCTAACCGCCCTCCCCTGCCCGACTGGTCGCCCCTAACCGCC
>NW_006282365.1:101428-102416 GCF_000327345.1 Myotis davidii
CGGCCTGATCCCCCTAACCGCCCTCCCCTGCACACTCTCCACCTCACACCCTCCGTGCACACCCTCCGTGCACACACAGCTTTGCACAAATAAACAGCCTCTGAGGGGTGACCAGACGCAGAAGCAGACAACGTCGACCCCCTCCCTCCCCCAAACTTGAAAAGCCGCTGCCTCCCGCCTCCCAGCCCCAGAACGTCCCAAACACCCCCTTACCCGGCGAGGAGTCTATTTCTGTTTTGCCTCCGACACCCCAACACCCGTGTGAGGAAACGCCGGAGGCAGAAAAGTCAGGCTGGGCAGGCACTGCGCTCGGGCCCGAGTGACAGGCGCAGAGACACGGGAATTGCTGTAATTCTCCTCCCTTCGTGTCAGACGGGCATGCTGGGGGCCAGTGAGCCTTCCCACGGGCCCTGGTGGCACCCCGAGTGACAGCGGCTGCAGAAACGGGTGGTGGGTGGGTCCCCATATATTGTCCATGCATTTATCTATATCGATCTATAGAGTGTCCCAGAATTCACGCAAGATTTGAATTCTGTGTGAGCATTCACAGCAACGGCAACAAAACATAAAAGCCTGATTGGACCCGGTTTATCGAATCGGATTCTAATATCTGTGGCCCTTGGGTATCAATCAATCCCTTCGATTCGATCAGCATCGCCAAGGACCCATGACGGCCCAGGAGCAGGGACCAGGAAGACCAATGGAGACCGCGGCTTTGCGTCTGTGCCAGCAGGGCCGGGGAGGCCATGGACCCGATGGGCTAGTCCATCCATAAACCCTAGACTGTTTCCTTTATGAATCAATAAAAAATTTACAGATTTTAATGATAAACCTGGGTTTTCTATCAAAATTACTTCTTGCGTGAATTTTGGGACATGCTTTAGGATAAAGTCATAAACTTAGCCCACTTCTTTACATGTATCTGTCCAATTTTCCCAACACTATTTATTGAAGGGACTGTCTTGACTCCATTGTATATTCATGCCTC
>NW_006282365.1:102511-105980 GCF_000327345.1 Myotis davidii
TGATTTCTTGCGTGAATTTTGGGACACCCTATCATCCCTCTATCTATCTATCTATCTATCTATCTATCTATCTATCTATCTATCATCTATCTATCTATCTATCTATCTATCATCTATCTATCTATCCCTCCCAGGGGTCCCCCATGTCCGCGCTCCCCAGGGCTGTCCTAAGCCATCAGTCCAGCATCCCCACATCTCTGACGCCTGTTACTTTTCGGAGGCACCAAAATGGGGTGCCTCCATGAAAAAGCCGCCCCCCAAAATGGGGTGCCCACGAACCCCCCATCCTGCGGGGTTGTCCTCGAAGCCTCAAAAAGCGGAGATGAGCTAATGGCTTTGCTTTCTCACATAACAGCCTCCCTCCCCAGGACCCCAGGACCCCAGGCCGGATGTGGGGGGCAGGAAGCGGGGAACTTTGCTCGATTCCAGTCTAAAGATCTGCCTTCGGGTGTTGGGGGGACACTGTCCCTGAGCCCCTAACTGCCGAGTAGATTGCCCTTCCCAGTCCCGAACCCACGGATATTTTATTTTATTGTATTTTTAAAAGATATTTTTATTAATTTCAGAGAGAGGAAGGGAGCGGGAGAGAGAGAAACATCCATGATGAGACAGAATCATGGACCGGCCGCCTCCTGCACGCCCCCCACTGGGCATGGAGCCCACAACCCGGGCCTGTGCCCTTGACCGGATTCGAACCCAGGACCCTTCGGTCCCCAGGCCGGCGCTCTACCCACTGAGCAACACCGGCCAGCACTCCTTGTGGCTTTTTCATTGCCCCGTCTCACCTCCTCCCGGAGTCATTTCCACGGCACCTGTCACAGGCACGTCCCCCCTCCTCCCTCCCGTGTCCGCTCTGGGCGTATTCTGCACAGAAATGACAAAATAACGGTCCCCGGGATCCGTGCCCTTGGTCACCGGGGGAGAGAAGGGGCTGATTGGGGGCGATGGCCCCTCGAGACGCGTCTGTCCGTGGCCGTCGCTGACGGAGTTTTCTCGGAGGAAAATGAAGCCGCCGGATGGGGTGCCCACGAGGGACCGGCATCCTGAGAGCAGACAGGCGGGTCCCTCGGGGAAAAGCCTCGTTATGGCTCCGGGCGCGGCGCCCAGAATAGTCCGCGGGCTGGTCCGTCGGCGGGAAGTAACGGTCCACGGTGGGGAATCGTCTCGGGGTGACTGGAGGGGCTTCTCGCGAGTCCACGGTGTGTCGCCCCGAGAGCTCACCGGGGGGAGGGAGACCCAAGAGGCGAACAAGATCCTCTCTAATAAAAGCCGAATATGCTAAGTGTCCGGTCGTCCGGTCGTCTGTGCAACCAATCAGAGCGTAGTATGCAAATGATATGCATATGCTAGCGATGACGTGCACTGACCACCAGGGGGCAGTTAGGGGCGATCAGGCCGGAAGGGGAGGGCAGTTGGGGGCGATCAGGCCGGCAGGGGAGAGCAGTTGGGGGCGATCAGGCCGGCAGGGGAGAGCAGTTGGGGGCGATCAGGCCGGCAGGGGAGAGCAGTTGGGGGCGATCAGGCCGGCAGGGGAGAGCAGTTGGGGGCGATCAGGCCGGCAGGGGAGAGCAGTTGGGGGCGATCAGGCCGGCAGGGGAGAGCAGTTGGGGGCGATCAGGCCGGCAGGGGAGAGCAGTTGGGGGCGATCAGGCCGGCAGGGGAGAGCAGTTGGGGGCGATCAGGCCGGCAGGGGAGAGCAGTTGGGGGCGATCAGGCCGGCAGGGGAGAGCAGTTGGGGGCGATCAGGCCGGCAGGGGAGAGCAGTTGGGGGCGATCAGGCCGGCAGGGGAGAGCAGTTGGGGGCGATCAGGCCGGCAGGGGAGAGCAGTTGGGGGCGATCAGGCCGGCAGGGGAGAGCAGTTGGGGGCGATCAGGCCGGCAGGGGAGAGCAGTTGGGGGCGATCAGGCCGGCAGGGGAGAGCAGTTGGGGGCGATCAGGCCGGCAGGGGAGAGCAGTTGGGGGCGATCAGGCCGGCAGGGGAGAGCAGTTGGGGGCGATCAGGCCGGCAGGGGAGAGCAGTTGGGGGCGATCAGGCCGGCAGGGGAGAGCAGTTGGGGGCGATCAGGCCGGCAGGGGAGAGCAGTTGGGGGCGATCAGGCCGGCAGGGGAGAGCAGTTGGGGGCGATCAGGCCGGCAGGGGAGAGCAGTTGGGGGCGATCAGGCCGGCAGGGGAGAGCAGTTGGGGGCGATCAGGCCGGCAGGGGAGAGCAGTTGGGGGCGATCAGGCCGGCAGGGGAGAGCAGTTGGGGGCGATCAGGCCGGCAGGGGAGAGCAGTTGGGGGCGATCAGGCCGGCAGGGGAGAGCAGTTGGGGGCGATCAGGCCGGCAGGGGAGAGCAGTTGGGGGCGATCAGGCCGGCAGGGGAGAGCAGTTGGGGGCGATCAGGCCGGCAGGGGAGAGCAGTTGGGGGCGATCAGGCCGGCAGGGGAGAGCAGTTGGGGGCGATCAGGCCGGCAGGGGAGAGCAGTTGGGGGCGATCAGGCCGGCAGGGGAGAGCAGTTGGGGGCGATCAGGCCGGCAGGGGAGAGCAGTTGGGGGCGATCAGGCCGGCAGGGGAGGGCAGTTGGGGGCGATCAGGCCGGCAGGGGGGGCAATTAATTATGATCAGGTCGGCAGGCAGGTGAGCAGTTAGGAGCCAGGGGTCCCGGCTTGGAGAGGGTGCAGGCTGGGCTGAGGGACACCCTTCACCCCCCCCCATGCACAAATTTCATGCACTGAGCCACTAGTTTGAAAATAAGAAGGAACGAGAGAGAGAGAGAGAGAGAGAGAGAAGAAAGTAATTCCATTGCAATAATCATAAAACAGCCCCAGCCAGTGTGGCTCAGTGGATAGCGCATCGGCCTGCGGACTGAAGGGTCCCGGGTTCGATTCCGGTCAAGGGCATGGACCTGGGTTGCAGGCACATCTCAAGTGGGGGCCGTGCAGGAGGCAGCTGATCGATGTTTCTCTCTCATCGATGTTTCTGACTCTCTATCCCTCTCCCTTCCTCTCTGTACAAAATCAATAATATATATATATTTAAAAATAATAATAATCATAAAACTTTTGGGGGGGGGACACCCTTACGTTTGGATACCATAGCAAGACCTCATTTAAGGGCGAATCCGTTAAAAAAATAAAACAACAAAAAAACCACACGATCAAGTTGGAAAATAAGAAGAAAAAAAGAAGCTTCATCGCAATAATCATAAAACCATAAAACTCCTTTTTTTGGGGGGGACACCCTTGCATTGGGGACCCCCCACACCCCGATATCCCCCTCAAGACCTCACTTAGGGACGAATCTGTTAAAAATAAAAACCCGCACCATCAAGTTGGAAACTAAGAAAGGCCCCCAAAAATAAAATAAAATAAAATAAAATAAATAAAATAAAATAAAATAAATATGTTTGTTTGTTAATCCTCACCCAAGGATATTTTTTCCATTGATTTTTAGAGAGAGTGTAAGCAAGGGAGGGAGGAAGAAGC
>NW_006282365.1:107112-108999 GCF_000327345.1 Myotis davidii
GGAGACATATGTAATTCTTTCTAATGCTGTCAGCAATAAAACAATTAAAAAATAAAAATAAAATAAAAATTAAGGACGGTGGGCTGGACGCTGAGGAGAATAGAAAGAAATTCTCTGAAACCATCCAGCCCCCAAACAGAAAATATATATGTGTGTCTGTGTGTGTGTGTGTGTGTATGAGCCTGGTGTCTGCAGGGCCGCAGCTTCCCCTGTGTGTGTGTGTGTGTGTATGAGCCTGGTGTCTGCAGGGCCGCAGCTTCCCCTGTGTGTGTGTGTGTGTGTATGAGCCTGGTGTCTGCAGGGCCGCAGCTTCCCCTGTGTGTGTGTGTGTGTGTATGAGCCTGGTGTCTGCAGGGCCGCAGCTTCCCCTGTGTGTGTGTGTGTGTGTATGAGCCTGGTGTCTGCAGGGCCGCAGCTTCCCCTGTGTGTGTGTGTGTGTGTATGAGCCTGGTGTCTGCAGGGCCACAGCTTCCCCTACGTGTGTGTGTGTGTATGAATACAGTATGGCTTCATGCGTGTTTCTGTTCAGATTAAGCCATTGGAATGCGTCATTATTCAAAGTGTGTGTGTATGTATGTATGTATGTATCTATCTATCTATCATCTATCTATCTATCTATCTATCTATCTATCTATCTATCTATCTATCTATCTATCTATCTATCTATCTATCTATCTATCTATCTATCTATCTATCTATCTATCTATCTATCTATCTATCTATCTATCTATCTATCTATCTATCTATCTATCTATCTATCTATCTATCTATCTATCTATCTATCTATCTATCTATCTATCTATCTATCTATCTATCTATCTATCTATCTATCTATCTATCTATCTATCTATCTATCTATCTATCTATCTATCTATCTATCTATCTATCTATCTATCTATCTATCTATCTATCTATCTATCTATCTATCTATCTATCTATCTATCTATATAGATGCATATAGATATAGACATAGATATATACCAGCGATGGCGAACCTATGACACGCATGTAGAGGCGACACGCGAACTCATTTCTCTTGGTTGATTTTTCTTGGTTAATGGCATTTAAATACGTAGAATGAACATCAAACGTACACGTCTCCGTCTGACTACGGTCGCAAATATCAAAGCATTTCTCTGGGTGACACGGCACCAGCGTTAAGTGAGGGTTTTTCAAAATGCGGACACGCCGAGCTCAAAAGGTTCCCCGTCGCTGATATACACATATTTTGGGGGTCACGAGGGGGGAACCCCTGTCTATGAAATCGAGCCTGGCCTGGTGGACAAGCGTGGTCATCACGGGGGGGACGTCCATTTGGGTCTCGAATGAACCGGTTCCCCTCCGTGTCCATGTCGACGGATTCCCGGGGCTCTGTCCCCTGTTCTTAGGAAACCCAAAAGCCAGGGGAGTCATTACAGGGTGGTCGGGAGATGCCCGGCTGGTGTGGGTCAGTGGTTAGCGTCGGCCTAGGAGCCAGAAGGTCACGGGTTCGATTCCCGGTCAAGGGCACCTGCCCAGGGTTGTGGGCTCGATCCCCAGTAGGGGGCGTGCAGGAGGCGGCCGGACATGATTCTCATCATGGATGTTTCTCTCTCTCTCCCTTCCTCTCTTCCTCTCTGAAGTCAATCTTTATAAAGATTGTTATTGATTTGAGAGAGGAAGGGAGAGGGACAGAGAAACAGAGACATCGGTGAGAGAGAAACATCACCAATCGACTGTCCCCTGCATGGCCGCCACTGGGGACCAAGCCTGCGACCCCGGCATGAGCCCAGACTGGGAATCCAACCATGATCTCTTGGTTCCTGGGTCGACGCTCAACCACTGAGCCACACCAGCTGGAGCCACATTTTGGTTTTTGCAGTCACAGACCTCTTTTCTACTAAAAGC
>NW_006282365.1:109373-110808 GCF_000327345.1 Myotis davidii
AGCCCTTAGTGCCGTGATGGCGAACCTTTTGAGCTCGGCGTGTCAGCATTTTGAAAAACCCTAACTTAACTCTGGTGCCCTGTCACATATAGAAATTTTTTGATATTTGCAACTACAGTAAAACAAAGACTTATATTTTTGACATTTATTTTATATATTTAAATGCCATTTAACAAAGAAAACTCAACCAAAAAAAATAAGTTCGCGTGTCACCTCTGACACGCGTGTCATAGGTTCGCCATCACTGTATTAGAACAAATGTCCAATATTTAATTTGCTTCAGTAAAATCTGAGTCAATCCTCTTTCAGTTCAATAAAAATATAATCCTACTGGAAAGCCATGTTCTTCATCTGTCCCATTTGTAATTTCTTGCTCAAATCTGTGTCTATATGAAATTCTGAAATGTGGTAAGAATTAATGTTCCCTAGGTCTGTCTAGATTGATGTTAAATGATTTATATGAAGAATATAAAAGCTTGGTCAAGACCACAACTCTTTCAGATATTTTGCTTGACAATTAGTACTTCCAGATTTGAATATGGAATTAAATTTGTTTTCTTATTTGATAAGTATCTGTCTTCCTTCCCTAGTACGTAAGTTCTGTGAGAACCTGGTACTATAAATATAGTAAGATACAACACAATAATATAGTAATCACAATAGAACTATACTAAGATACAGTATAAATATAGTAAGATACACTACAAGTGTAATAGAATAGAATAGAAATAGAGTTAAATACACTACAATAACATAGTCATCACCATATAAATATAATAAGGTACAATACAATAATATAGTAATCACCATATAAATATAAGATAAGTATAAATATGGTAAGATACACTACAAATGTAATAGAATATAAATATAGTAAAATACAACACAATAATATAGTCATTACAATATAAATATACTAAAGATACAATAGAATAATGTAATCACAATAAAACTACACTAAGATACAGTATAAATATAGTAAGATACACTACAAATGTAATAGAATAGAATAGAAATAGAGTAAGATACACTACAATAATATAGTCATCACCATATAAAAATAAGATACAGTATAAATATGGTAGGATACACTACAAATGTAATAGAATATAAATATAATAAAATACAACACAATAATATAGTCATCACCATATAAATATAAGAAGATACAGTATAAACACCGCATAACATAACGCAGATCCTAAGGTACGATATAAACGCCGTGGACGTAAGTGTAGCCGATTATAAACGTTGGAAAGACACGGTACAAAGAGAGTAAAATACAATAAAATCCCATTTCATACGACGCACCGTGGAGCAACGCTGTACCAGCGAGACCACTACGGTCAGGGCCCAAAACCAGGGAAACTAGCCCAAAATGTATGAATCTTCGTGATTTTTAAAACGATGAAGAGACTATTTCTCGCCTCCGTAA
>NW_006282366.1:0-256 GCF_000327345.1 Myotis davidii
GTCCTGGGTGTGGTTAACAGAGGCTTGGGCTTCTGGGAAGAAGCCTTGTGGAGCACATGGCTGATAAGGAAAGATAGAGGGCATAGCCCTCACCCTTTCACTCATCCTCCCATGGAAGCCACAGGAAATTCTTGTTCCCATGGCACCTCGAGAGCTCCATTTCTACCAGTAACAGGTGGGGACACAGAGGGCACCCCACTGAAAACAAAAAGTAAAAATTAGTTGTCTTGTCTACACTAATAAAAGAGAAACATGG
>NW_006282367.1:0-583 GCF_000327345.1 Myotis davidii
CCCCAGCAGTTGAGAAGTTGGTATAATTCTAATTTGGGCCTCAACAAAGCTGCCAGATATTATGCCACGGGCTCATTCCATCCAGAATTGTTTCAGCCAATGAAGTTGAAACTGTGGGTTTGCCTGAGGTGTGTTTCTTTTTTTTTTTTAATATATATTTCATTGATATTTTACAGAGAGGAAGGGAGAGAGAGGGATAGAGAGTTAGAAACATCAATGAGAGAGAAACATTGATTCAGCTGCTTCCTGCACACTCCCTACTGAGGATGTGTCCGCCCTGGACCAGAATCGAACCTGGGACCCTTCAGTCCGCAGTTTGACGCTCTATCCACTGAACCAAACCGGTTAGGGCCTGAGGTGTGTTTCATAGGACACTGTTTCCATGGAATGTTCACAGTTGTCAAGTCACTAGTGAGCTGTCCAGTGCGTTGGAGAAGGGCTGGCATTTTAAACGAGTTTCTTTTCTTTTCTTTTTTATTCAACATATATTTATTTATTTCAGAGAGGAAGGGAGAGGGAGAGAGAAGATAGAAACATCAATGATGAAAAGTCATTGATTGGCTGCCTCCTGCATGCCTTCTAC
>NW_006282368.1:0-773 GCF_000327345.1 Myotis davidii
AGGGAGGCAATCATCTTGTGTGTGGCCAAACCTCCCGCCACTGCATTCATTAGACAGATGTGCTGAATTCATCACTGGGAGGAGAAAACGAAATAAGTTAGCTCTTGAGTAACATCACAATTTCCATAACACGCATCATGCACGGAAGAGCAATGAGCTTGGTCCCCTAAGCAGTGGTCGGCAAACTCATTCGTCAACAGAGCCAAATACCAACAGCACGACGACTGAAATTTCTTTTGAGAGCCACATTTTTTAAACTGAAACGATACAGGTGGGTCCATTGTTATTAACTTCATTAGGGTCCTCCTAAGGCTTAGGAAGAGCCACACTCAAGGGGCCAAAGAGCCACATGTGTAGGAAGAGCCACACTCAAGGGGCCAAAGAGAGCCGCATGTCGCGCGAGCCGCAGTTTGCCGACCACGGCCCTAGAGCATGGGGAGTTAGCCCGGCCGGCGTGGCTCAGTGGTTGCGCTTCGAGCTAGGAACCAGGGGGTCACAGGTTGGATTCCCAGTCGGGGCACATGCCAGGGCAGTGGGCTGGGTCCCCCAGTGTGGGGCGTGCAGGAGGCACCCTGTCAATGATTCTCTCTCATCATTGATGTTTTTTTTTCTCTCTCTCTCTCCCTCTCCCTTCCTCTCTGAAATCAATAAAAATATAACTAAAAAACCCCCAAAAGATTCTAATTTTGTTATCAACAAACACTCTATTAAATGTAGGGAGTCCACCCTCGCAAAGTCACCTGACCTTTAAACCATCTAATCCTATCAGTGGG
>NW_006282369.1:0-674 GCF_000327345.1 Myotis davidii
TTTTTTAAAAAGTTCTAAGTATTCAGTTTATGGTATGTTTTCTAATTGTGAATTTAATTAGGATTTGTTTATCCAGCAATGCACTTTTTCACATTCATTCTCAAAGAATTTTTTTTGCAGTTTTTAGAATTTGTGGTCAATTATTTTTTAATCTACATATTAAAATATTCTTCCCCTCTCTTGCTTTCATTTTGCTCTGAGAAGTCATCTATGAACCTAATGTTTGCTAACCATTGTTAACTCCAATATAATCTGTTTTAAAAAAAATTTTATGTTTGATTTTTTATGTTCAAATGATGTGTTTGTATACGAGTTTCTTTTATGTAACTCTTTAAGAGTCTTTCAGCTTCTTGAATCTTTTGGCTTCTTGAATGCTGTCTTTTATTAATTAGTGGACATTTTCATCAATTTAAAATATATATTTTTTCTAGCACATTTTATTTTATCTCTGCTGACTCCAATTAAATATGCTATATTTTCTCACTACGTTTTCCATGTCTCTTTCCTCTTCACAATATTTAAATAATTCAGTCTCTATGCTTCAATCTGAAAACCTTGTTAAAGTCCAAACACTGCTATGAATCCCACCTACTGAGTTTTTAACTTTGGTTATAGTGTATTCCACTTCTATAGTGTATTCCATTCCTAGTTGGCCTTAATGAAAATCTGCAGTG
>NW_006282370.1:0-358 GCF_000327345.1 Myotis davidii
GCCAGACCCAGAGTTCTACCACACCATGGCCTCTGCCTCAGCAACCCCGGACTGCGTGCTGCTGGGTGCTCCTGGCTCTCTGGGGGTAGTTTCTTCCCTCAGGCCTCGGCCTTGTGGGAAACAGCTCTGGGAGGGCACAGCCATTGCCAAGATGACCCAGGACTTATTGCCTCCAGGCTCCAAGGGCCGGTTCCTGTCTCAAACCTTGCCCTCACAGGAAACAGCTCAGGGAGGGCACAGTTGTTGCCAAGACGACCCCTGCAGGACTGACTTCCTTCTGGTTGGTTGAGCCTTGGACGTAACGGGCGTGACACCCAGTATTTTCATATAAATAGACTAGAGGCCCAGTGCACAAAAA
>NW_006282371.1:0-772 GCF_000327345.1 Myotis davidii
ATTAACACATTTAAAAAGAACCCATGGATCAAAGAAGAAATAACAAGAAAAATTAGAAAATTTTTGAACTGAATAATAAAACTACTACAACACATGCCCTGGCCACTTTTCTAAGTGATTAGGGAATGTTGGCCCTTGAACCAAAGGGTCATAGGTTTGATTCACAGTCAAGGGCACATACCTGGGTTGCATTACAATTGATCAGATACAGCTAAAGCTAGAGGATATTTTATTTGTACATTTTTTTCACCATATTTTGAATTGGGTTCAAAGATTTTTTAATGACAGGTTTTTAAATGGTAGTTATGGATATTGGAGAGAATTGGTCAACTACTGTGGAATGTGGTCTAATTTTTTCACATACTCATCCAAAATGGAAGGTTCTCATAGGGTCCCTCAGCCTGGCCTGCACCCTCTTGCAGTACAGGACACCTTGGGGTATGTCTGCCTGCCGGCTTAGGCCCAATCCCCAGATCTTTTCTTGGCCTGGGGATCGACCCTAAGCCAGCAGGCAGACATCCCTCTCACAGTCCAGGGCTCTCACACTCTGGGACCCCTCGTTCCTTAATGCCTGTCTGCAGTGGAGGCAGGAGAGGCTCCTACCACCGCTGCTGCGCTTGCCAGCTGTGAGCCCAGCTTCTGGCTGAGCAGTGCTCCCCTTGTGGGAGCAAACTGACCACCAGGGAGCAGCTCCTGCATTGAGCATCTGCCCCCTGGTGGTTAGTGCGGGTCATAGGGGCCAGTTGTTCCACCATTTGGTCAATTTGCATAT
>NW_006282372.1:0-292 GCF_000327345.1 Myotis davidii
GCTGCAGCAGCACTGCTGACTGGTTTTTTGCCTCGCCTGATCAACCACAGCTCCACGAGAGGGAAAACAGACTAATTGCCGCGGAAAGAATTGAACTTGAATTATCATGGGAGGAAAAGGAGAAGCGCCCAGATACACATATGTGCGGTAGAGACGTAGGAGCATGCACATGCGAACACAAAAACATATACGTGTATATTTGTCCATACTATATGCCTCTTGGGAGATGGAGCTGGAGCCAGGAAGGACGGAAAGAGAAGATTGTGAACCTTTTTTTAGAGGGGTAAAGAAG
>NW_006282372.1:409-704 GCF_000327345.1 Myotis davidii
CGCTAGTCTGGAATCCCCACCCGCCTTCGTGCGAGAGGCAATTACTCTAGAGAACAACAACACATGAAGCGTAATGCGAGGAGGAGAGCCAACGGTAACGGAGAGGAGAAAGGAGCCCATCTTTTATTCTCTCACGTGCTTTGCACTGATAGGGAGAAGATTCCCTCATGCTGGTTCTCACCTTCGACGAAGAGATGTGAGAAATCTCTCTCCATCAGAGCCTGCTGAAGCTTCAAAGGTGGAAGCGATTCTTTTCTCTGTCCTTCTTTCCAACCCCATGTTCTTCCTTCCCAGA
>NW_006282373.1:0-1662 GCF_000327345.1 Myotis davidii
GTGCAGGCAAATCCACAGAAATGCCCACCAGGGACCGAGACCCGGCTTACACATCTGTGCGGCCCATGGAGCAAGAAGCCATCTGTGTTGCATGAATGTCTGTATCCCTCCCCAGTTCCTGTGTTGAAATCCTGACCCCCCAAATGATGGCACTGGTAGGTGGGGACTGTGGGAGGCGATTAGACACGAAGCTGGATCCCTCATGACGGCTCAGTGTGCTTTTAACGGGAGACGTAAGCACGTGTCCCCCACCTCGGCTGTCTGCCCTGCGAAGGTGCAATGCGAAGATGGTCATTTACGAGCCAGGAACAAAGCTCTCATCGGACACCAGGTTTGCGGGGACCTGGGTCTTAGCCTTCCCAGCCTTCAGGACCCTGAAAAACAAATGTATGCCGTTCAATCCACCAACTGGATGGTGACGTCCAGGAGCCCATGTTGACGGAGACACTGTCCCAGGGCAGCACTGGTTCAGGTGAGGGAACGGCTTTCTCCTCTCTGTCCCTCCACCCCCAGCCTGTTCTGGAATATTAACAGCAGAGAGAGAATGGGGGGAAGGGGAGGGTGAAAACAACCACGTGAGAAGGCTCCAACCCTCTCTCCCGCTGGAAGGCTGTCTGCGGTCTGTTTGTGTGAGGACTAAAGAGTGATGTCATGAAACCACTGCCCCCGTCAGGAGCTCACGGCCTTCCTGCCGCGTCTCCGGAGGAGAAACGCCTGCACTATGGCAGCCGAGCGCCGGGCAGCGCCACGTGCCGGGGACAGAGCGTCCGATTGTGGGGTGAGGTCCGACGGGTCTGGAGGCCGACGCCCGACCCCCTGAGGAGGGACTCCGAAGAGCAGACTTGAGTCCAAGGTGCTCCCCTCCTTTTCTGAGTCATCCTCCTCGCCACCCGGGCTCACTACCGGCCCCATGACTGAGGAGCCAGGTGGCTGCGTCCCAGTCACACAGACAACGCGGCTGTTGTGCGATGGGAAACCCCAGAACCCCCGCTTTGCAGAAAGAAGCTTTCCCCAGAGACGGGGTTTCCTGGAGCCTGTGTCCCCAGAGGCCTCCCTGGAAGCTGGTCCTGGCAAGTTCTACCGGCAACACCCACCCACCTGGCGCCCGGACAGGCCGCGCGGCGTGGCCCTGGTCCCAGCCAGCGGGTGTCTGTGTGAGTCACTCCTGTCTCTTCCTTTGGACATCCTGCCTCGGGGGGCCCTGAGCACCTGCTCTCTCAACTCAGCACACAGTGAACAAGAAGGAACCGGCCGGGACGGCTGCTCCCCTCAGGGGGTGCGGGGGCCCTGGGGCCTGGTGCCGGCTCAGGGGAAACCAAGGACCCAGGCCCGCGTGCCGCTGATGCACAGCCTCCCAGGGCCGAGGCCGGGAGGACACCGTGTCCTCACGCTGCAAAGGCCTGGGAGCCTGCATGGGGCTGTCATGCAGTCTGGACCCACCCTTTGTCCCTCAAGCTGTCGGGGAGACCTTGCCTGCTCTGCAAAGGATGGGCATATTCTCGGGGGCCATCCCACCAAGAGGAGGTTCGGGGAAAAGATGCCAGAACGGAGCCTGCCCTCCCGGACACACCCTTGGCTCGGGCTCTGTCCTCCGCAGGGCTTCAGAGCACGTGGGACCAGGACAGTGTCCCTGCACCAGCCACGTGGAGTGGATGCGTCTTT
>NW_006282374.1:0-1000 GCF_000327345.1 Myotis davidii
CCTTAGTCCGACCCGCCCTCCTTCCTGGCCACCACTAGCCTCCAGCGTGTTCTCTCAGGCTCCAACCTGCCACCAAGAGCCCTCCGGACGCCGATCTTCCCAGCTCGCTAGACTCTGGCCTCAAGCCCTCCCAGCCCCCATGCAACTGCTGCACTTGAAAATGGCGGAAAGCGTCGCCCTCCCTGACGAGTGTCCGGGCCGCACTCACCTCGGCGCGGACTAACCTTTATGATGCTAAAGGGACCACCAACAAGAAGATATAACCCTAGTAAACATATATTCAGCCAACATAGGAGCACCTCAATATCTATCTATCTAAAGGGTATTTATGTCTCTTGTGATGGCCTTTATTTTGAAGTCTATTTTGTCTGATATGCGTATTGTTATTTTGGCCTTTTTTTATTTTCCATTTGCATGGAAATTTTTCCCATTCCTTCACTCATCCTGTGTGTGTCTTTTGTTTTGAGATGGTGCTCCTGTAGACAGCATATACTTGCATCATGTTTTTGTCTCCATTTTGCTCCACTACACCTTTAGATTGGAACATTGACCCATTTACATTTAGGGTTATTATTGATAGGTATTTATTTCTTTCCATTTTGTTTCTGTGTGGCTAACTTTCTGTCTCTGTTTCTCCTTCTCATTACAACAATCTCTGTAGCATTTCTTATAAAGCTGGCTTGGAGATGATGTACTCCTTCAGCCTTTTTCTGTCTAGGAAGCTCTGTATTTGACCTTCTATTTCGAATGAAAGAGTTGCCGGATATAGTAATCTTGGTCTCAGATCCTTGGTTTCCATTAACTTGAGTACTTCATGTCATCTTCTTCTGGCTTGTAGAGATTCTGATGAGAGATTAGGAGTCATCCTTGTGGGAACTCCTTCGTAGCTAACAGATTTCTTTTCTCTTGCTGCCTTGAAGATTTTCTCTTTGTCTTTAACTTTTGGCATTTTTTTTTTTAATAACCACAAACATTTATTGAACGCTTTATACTTACTAGT
>NW_006282375.1:0-9339 GCF_000327345.1 Myotis davidii
CCTTTGTAATAAAAAATTTAAAAAAAAAGAATAAGTGACACAAAGACACTGGTGCCCTTGAAGGAGAAATATCAATGGAATGATGAGGGTAGAAATCAACTTAGATTTAATATAGAAAATTTCAATAGTGGAAACTGTTGCATACAGATGCATAAATGCAGAGAATGTGGTAAGAAGTCACAAGAGCATACATTAGTAAAGGAAGGATATCTGAAATGTTTAAAGAAGTCTCATGAGATTCAGTGGCAAGAAACCTTGCCTATGTAAAAACAAAATCTCTTTTAATTCTGAAAGGATTTTTAGAGACAGGACAGGCAGTTAGGGAAGTGGGGTGGGTCTATGGGATAGGAATGCATATGTAATGGACAGAGAAGGCTTGGAGCCTAGCAGCCAGAATGCTTATCTTACTTTCACAGAGGACAGAGCAATGTTACAAGATGAGGGGAAGAAGAAGAGGGGGCACTGGGTGAGCTTTGAACTTTGAAACTAATACCCTGCAGGAAAGTGCCCAATTAGGAGAGCACGGGGGACATAAATTAAGGAAGGGTACAATTAGGAAGTATCATGTTCAGACAAGGAAGTTACCAGCATATAGAAACTGGTAGACAAAGAGACTCAGAGGACTAGATTTTTTCCCATTAGGGAGAGAGAGCAGGTTTTTCCCATTTGGGGACCCCTTCCCAGGGGAAGTTTGTATATGCTTACAATAAATTTGTACATGGTAGAAATCTTAAAAAATCTTTTAGTCTGAGAATTTTACTCTTTAAACTTTGGAGGACAAGAACCCACAGGGAAAGTCAGCTCCCTAAATTCCACATAACAATTCCACATGCCCTCCAGCTATCCCCTAAATTCTATCCCCCCAATCACAGCCAAAGTTCTCCCCTATACACAATTCTCAATTTATTAGACGAAAATTTTATTTTATAAGTACCGTGCGCTAACCGATTGTGCTACTGGAGCTCTGAAAATTTTATTTTAGATTTGTTTGTTATGACTGTGGGAAGGTCGAGAACCAAATTAATTAGTCAGAAATGTTGGGGGCTTTACTACAGAATAGTTCTTCATTGATGTCAAGCTCCCTAGTAATAAGACATAAAGTCTTTTCTCCAAAAACATCTATTCATCACTTAATTGACTCTCTTAACAAATATTTATTAAATTCCTACAATCAGGCACTGTACTAGGTATTAGACATCAGTGAGCAAATGAGACAGTTTCTGTCAAACTATGGTCTCACAACCACACTAATATTACATCTAGCCCTAACTGGTTTGCCTCAGTGGATAGAGCATCAGCCTGTGGACTTGAGGGTCCAGGTTCGATTCCAGTCAAGGGTACATGCTCAGGTTGAGGACTCAATTCCCAGTAGGGGACACGCAGGAGGCAGCTGATCAATGATTCTCTCTCATCATTGACTAGAGGCCCGGTGCACGAAATTCGGGCACTCATGAGGGCATGCCTCAGTGCAGCCTGCAACTTCTCGCAACTCTTTATTTCATATTCAATTATTTTTTAATTCTTTATTGTTGAAAGTATTACATATGTCCCCTTTTTTCCCCCCACTGACCCCTTCTAGCCCACCCCTGCTACCCACACCAGGCTTTCATCACCCTATTGTTTGTGTCCATGGGTTGTGAATATATGCATACAAGTTCTTTGGTTGATCTCTTGCCACTGACCCACCCACCCCTGCCTTCCCTCTGAGATTTCATAGACTGTTCCATGCTTCTGATCATTAGATTCCACATAAGAGTAAGATCATGTGATACTTGTCTTCCTCTGACTTGCTTATTTCACTTAGCATAATATTCTCCATGTCCCTCCATGCTGTCTCAAAGGGTAAGAGATCCTTCATTTTTACAGCCACATAGTATTCCATGGTGTAAATGTACCACAGCTTTTTTATCCACTCATCTACTGATGGGCACTTGGGCTGTTTCCAGATCTTAGCTATTGTAAATTACGCTTCTGTGAACATAGGGTTGCATATATTTTTCTGATTGCTGTTTCAGGTTTCATAGGATATATTAGAGCAGCCGTGGGCAAACTACTGCCCGCGGGCTTCCGGCCCGTTTGAAATGAATAAAACTATTGAAAAAAAAGACAGTAGCTTTTTATGTAATGATGTTTTACTTTGAATTTATATTAGTTCACACAAACACTCCATCCATGCTTTTGTTCCGGCCCTCTGGTCCATTTTAAGAACCCATTGTGGCCCTCGAGTCAAAAAGTTTGCCCACCCCTGTACTAGAAGCCCAATGCATGAAATTTGTCCAAGAATAGGCCTTCGCAGCCCCGGCTTTGTCTGGAAGGTTGTACAGACCATCGTTCTGCTGTTCAGCCATTTGGTTGATTTGCATATTATGCTTTTATTATTATAGATTCCTAGAAGTGGGATCACTGGGTCAAATTTCACCTTCAGTTTTAAATGATAGCCTTTCTAGATAAAGTAGTTTTGGTTGTAGTGTCTGGTGCCTGCCAAAATCACCCCTTGGGTGTGCTGCTTGTGTGGCTAGGTGGATCCAGCTCTGGTATACTCTGAATTCCACCATTGACCTTGGCTCTGGCTACATTTGGGTGAGGTTCAGGTATAGGTCAATGTCAGATGTTGTATGTTGGGCTACCTCTCTGGACCTACCATGCTATTCACTCTTTGTTGCTGCACCTACTGGGGCTGGGTGTGTATGGTAGGGGCCAATCTGTGTAGAAGGCTCTGCTTTCTCCAGCTTAGAGCTGGGGGCAGATCTTTAAAAAATATGAGGCTCCCTTAGGTCTACTTCTACTTGTCAGCTATTCTGCCTCCCCCTGAGGTTGCCTGATCTTCCTTCAGAGGCTTCTGAAGAAAGTCTATAGAGTGGGCCTAGTTTGGCTGAGACCTATAGACCCATGCTCAATAGGGTGGGGCAACCAGGGTCCAGAGGACAGGGCTAGTAGGTCCCCTTCTTGGGGTCTGCCTGGTCAGGCACTCAATAAGGGGAAAACCTCTATTCCAGAGCCATACCACTCATTCTTTGCCAGTGTCCCCAACTCTAGCTCCCCTGGGAGAAGCATGCTGCGGGTTCAGGTTGGGTGCAACGAGCAGTTCCCTCTGAAGCTACAAGCTCAGCTGGTAAGAGCCACTGTGGTTTGAAGGACAGATTAAAAGACCTTTCACTTGAGGGTGGCGCCAGCTGAGCCCTTAGAAGGTGCTAAGCACTTCATCTTTGTCTAGTCCCAGACAGTAGCCTCTGAGCTCTGTGCAGAACTCCCTTACCCCCATGAAGCTGAGCTCTGAGGTGGGACATCCAGGATTTGGGAGGGCAGATCCAAACCATCTCCAATTAGGAGTGGTGCCCATAAGCCTATAGGAGGAGAGCAGGCACCTCTTCCCCTTCCTAGGCTATAGCCTCCAAGGGAGTCATGAACAGAAGGTCCCAGCTCTGAAAAGCTCCCACATTTTCCTGTGTGACCAAGGTCAGGAGGGTGGGATCCCCAGCTGCCTGAAAGGCTGGCCAAATGATTCTCCTGCTGGAAGAACAGTGTGGGCCCAAGCTCTCAGGGGAGACTGGAATGGCTTCCTCTCAATGCAACCATACAACCCAGTCCCTGTCCTTCTGACCCCTGGATAAAAGTCTCCCCAGGAGACATGCTATGAAAGTCCTAGCCCTGAGAGGCACTCCAATTCCCCTGCGGGCTGAACCCAGTAGGGTCAGACCACATGAAGTGAAAGGGAAGGCCAAATGATCCAACAGGTGTGTGTGTGTGTGTGTGTGTGTGTGTGTCGTGGAGGTCGGGCGGGGGGGGGGTTAGCTGTGTGTTCAAGGTGAGGAAGAATGGTACCACATCCAAAGAATGGAATCGTGGAATATTTGTTCTTCTGTAACTGGCTTATTTCATTTAGCACCATGTCCACAAGGTTCATCTGTGTTGTAGCATGTGGCAGAATTTCCTTTTTAAAAAGGTTGAATAATATTCCATAGTAAATATATACACCATTTTATTTACTCATTCATCTGTTGATGGAAGTTTAAATTGCTTCCATATCTTGGCTATTGTGAATAATGCTGCAATAAACATGGTAGTGTAGATATTATTTTAAGATCTTCATCTAAAATATTTTGCATATTTACCCAGAAGTTGGATAGCTGGATTATATGTAGTTCCACTTTTAATATTTTGAAGAATACTATATTGTTTTTCATAGTGTGTGTACAATTTTATCATTTTCATCAATGGTGTACCAGAGTTCCATTTGACCCACATCTTCACCAATAATATTTTTGTAATAGCCATCATAATGGGTGTGAGGTGATATATTAGTTTTTCATTAGCATTTTCCTGATGGTTAATGATGTTGATAGGCTATTATTATGTCTTTTGGCCTTTTGTATGCCTTCTTTGGAGAAACATATAAATATGTCCTTTGCTTCTTTTTACATTGGCGTATTTGTTTTGCTATAGAGTTGTAGGTATTCCGTAATTATTTTTGATATTTATGATTATTAGATATATAGTTTGTAAATATTTTATCCCATTTCATCAATTGCTTTTTTTAACTTTGCTGATGTTTTTTTGGCTGTCCAAAAGCTTTTTTTAGTTTGAGGTAGTCCCACTTGTCTATATTTCCTTTTGTCAAATTTTTATTATTATTTTCATTTGCTGCTTTTAGTATTATATCATAGAAGTTATTGTCAAGACCAATGTTATGAAGCTTTCCTCCTATTCTTTCTTTATGAGTTTTACAGTTTGAAGCCTTACATTTAAGTCCTTAATTCATTTTGAGTTTATTTTTGTGTATTATGTAATTAAGGGTACAATTTTATTGTTTTGCAACATGGTACTGCAAGGTCCCTGAAGTCTCTCTCATAGAGGGGATGGCAGGACCACTGGGCATTGCCATGGTGAAGCTGTGACATCAGAGGTGCTCCTCAAGAGAAGTGAGAGAGGTGTTGCAAGCAGGCAGGGTCCTACACTTCTAGGATGCAAAGGTTGGGCATTCAAAAGGCACTCATCAGGCAAGAGAACAGGCCAGGAGTGGAGAGCAAGTGAATAAGGAAAAGGACCTAAAAATAAGCCCCTTTCAAGAAAGGTTCCCGGTAGCTCCAGGATGTGTTGTCATTACAGAAACAACTCCGTCAAGTTCACTGGGGAGAGCTTTATGAGCCGCTTGCCCCACTGAAAGACCACCCAGCAAAGATAAGAATAACCACAGCTGTCACTTCCCAGCACTGACTGTGTGCTGGGTCCTCCATCTAGTATCAAACAAAATCCCCATGGTAATACCGAGAAGCCAATACTATACTACCATTTTACCAATGAGAAACTGAAGCCCAGAGACGCAGGTTACCAGCCTATGCTCATTAAGCTAGTGCCATGGCTGTAACCTGAACCAGGTCTGGTTGGCATGCTTGCAGTGCCTTACATCAACATAGCTTTCTAGAAAATACCAGGAGAAGAGTGGGAGGAAGAAAACAAAACTAAGTAGAATGTTTTGTTCCAACATGCATAAGGGAACAGGCTCAGAGAGATATGGTGACTCCCTAGGATCACCCAACTGGGAGTGGCAGATATGAGATGGGACCCCTGAGCTATCTGAGATAGGGCTGCCCATTGGAAGCCCTGCTGTAGTCCTTCCTGAGACCGGGAGCCACACCTCAGTGTGGCTGAGTATCTCTGATGGTGGGCAAATGAGAGTTTTGCTCTATTCACTCACCATGCCTTGTGCTCCGAGGACATTCTCTGCAATGTGTCCCTCACTAACCATACAGCCTTCCCAGCCCATGCCTTCTCCCACCCCAAGTAGTATTCAGCACCTCTTCTATGAGATCACGAAGGCACAGGCAAATGCTTACTTACCTTCACACATGGCATCATACGTGGAGATTGTGTTTTTACTTATATTTGTTATTGAACACATTAACTCAGTACTTGGAGTTTACCACTCTCTCCATGACAAGTTGAGGGAGGAAAGGAAGGAAGTAGAGGGTTACTTTTTATGAAGCCTGAATAAACATCAGTTCACCTTCATTAGAAAACACTGAGGTGTACAGCAGTGGTCTTCCCATTTTACAGATGAGTCAAGGAGGAATCCAGAGGCAAAGTCACTTACAAAGAAGCAGTGGTGTCCAAAATACAATCCTAGCTTGTCCAGCTCTCATGCCCTGAAATGATGGTAACAACAATGTTGGCAGCAATGAAAACCACTGAGCGGCCACTTGCTGCAGAACGTGGAGGAAGAAAGGAAGAAAGCCAAAAGGGGAAGGAAGAAGCCCTCGGGGATGCAATGTGCAAGGTGTCACTAGCTTTTCCAGTTCTGAAAACAAGCCTTTGGCATTGGACAGGCCAGCCCAGAGCTCACTCAGGAATCTACTGAAACCACCCACAGCCTGTGTTTGTCAGCACAGCCAACAAGTGGATGAAGAGAAAAAGTTATAATAAGAAATAAAGCCAGTACAAAGTAAAAATGAGTGGCTGGCTGCTGGCTTGAACATGCCGTGAGACCAAAGTGGTCACAGACGATGCTGTGCCCCAGGAGGATGAACCATCCAGGTAGAGGCCTGCCCAAGACCAAGAGCAGATCCCACATTGATGAGCCCTAGTCTCATCTGTGTGGACTCATTATTTCCAGAAGGTGCCACCCTGCACTAATTACACCAATTGGACGTGGCCATATTTAGTCAGAGCTTCAAGGCTGGCCTTTCATATGCCACTTAGGAGGGGATGTTTCACTTCAATCTTCCTGAGGGCTACATGGAGGTCATGGGCAGCAGCTGTTTCTGCCCTGAACATGTTTTCTGCTGCTTCCATCTCTTCCCTCTATAAGACACAGAATTTGGAAAGGAGAAGAAAAACTATCTCTATAGATTATATGACCTTATGTGTAGAAAACTCTAAAGACTCCACACAAAAAACTGTTAAAGTTAATAAACAAATTCAGTAATTCTGACAACACAAAATTAACATACAATAATCAGTTGTATTGCTATACAATGACAACAAAATATCTGAATAAGGAATTAAGAAAATAGTCCCATTTATGACAGCATCAAGAAGAATAAATTATTCAGGAATAAACTAAACCAAGGAAGTGAAAGACTTGTCAAATGAAAATTATAAAGCATTGATGAGAGAAATTGAAGAAAACACCTAAATTGAAAGATATCCCGTGTTCATGTATTTGAAGTTAATATTGTAAAAATGTATATACTACACAAAGTGATTTACAGATTCAATGCAATCCCTATTAAAATCCCAATGGCATTTTTTCCAAAAGAGAAAAATACCCTAATATTTATATGTAACCACAAAAGACTCCAAATAGCCAAGGGAATTTTGAAATAGATCAAAGCTGGGGGCACCACCCTTCCTTATTTTAACCTACATTACAAAACTACAGTAATCAAAATGGTATGGTACTCACATAAAAACAGACATATATCAATGGTACATAATAGAGAGTCCAGAAATAAACTTATTTATATATGGTCAGCTGGGCTTTGACACAGGTGCCAGGAATACCCCTGGGGAAGAGATAAGCATCTGTTAAATAAACAGTGTAGGAAAACTAAACATTCACATACAAAACTAATGATTTTCCAGTTCCTTTATTTCTTCTACATTTATAAATTCAAATTCTTCTGTAAAGAAAATTTATCTATTCCTTCCCATTCATATATTTATTTAATAATTTACTTACTTATATCAGTATGAACTCATAGATATTTATTTGTTTGGGGGCATGAAAAGCAATATTATGCATTTATTTATTTGAAATTGAGTATTTTTATTTTGCAGTTTACATGGGTTGAAGTATTAAAAAATAATGACCATAAAAGTCAGATTGTGTTTGAAAAATCGAATTTTGTTGACAAAAGTATATACACCATAATGCTGAACTTGTTCTGCTATTTTTTATAGAATTTATTGGGGTGACATTGGTTAATAAAATTCTATATATTTCAGGTGTACAATTCTATAATACATCATATGTATATTGATAAATGCTTTTAATTTTAGCTCTTTGGAGTTCCTTTAGATTTGTTCTTTTGCACTTTAACAAGCCTCTATTCTTATTTTACTTCTACTTATGGGGGAAGAATGGGCATTACTTAATAGCAACATGAAATACTACAGGTTTATCTTGAATTTCCTGTGCCCCAGCCCTGGTATCAATCAGTTCTCATTGCAGTTCTGGTTCTTTTTATTGGGAGATGGTAGATATTTAGAACTTATATTTGAGCAGTAGGTATTTTCACTGAAACTAGAGTGCCACTTATGCTATTCCTTTTCAGTGAATAGTGATCTGAAATAAATGCATGTATACTAACTATGCATAAGTCGCCTATATTTAATTCTATTTCTACTCATTGAAATGTTTATTTCAATATTGATAGCTTGAACTTCAATCAGGCAACACAATGTTCATTTGTATTTTCATGTTTTTCTGATGTGTAGCATCTTACTGACAAGAAAACCTAGCTGTCATTAGCTGCAATATATTTGCACACTTTTTCAACCTATGTGTTAAGATAAATTAGTTTTAAAATTTCTAACCCATACCCTTGTGAGAAACAATTTTATAAACTATAGTACAATGTTTGTGTACAATTACCTTGGTCTCTAGACTTAGTTAATATCCAGTCAAAAAACCATAAAAAAGTTACCTAGGTCAACTCTTCCCCATTCTACACAACTGCCAATGAGGTTGTAATATTTTTGTAATGCATTTGTATTATTTCTAATCGTTTTAATTCTATTCTTCCATACATTTTTCTAGTTGATTTTTAATTGCACAGCAAATTTAACTGTGTTGTGTACAATGTTTGGGTTTTGACAAATGTATAGAATCATGCTTCCACCACGAGTTTCATATAAAACAGTCAAATCATACCCAAAATTCCTTAATGCTGCTCCATTATAGTCAGTTAACTTCTACTCCAACTCCAAAATTCTTAGCAACTAATTATGCTTTCCATTTCAATATCTTAGTCATTTTTAGAATGCCATATAAATAAAATAATATATGATGTAGCCTTTCTAGTCTATTTTTCACTTGATGTAATTCACTGTTTTTTAGGTTTTTAAAAATTCTTTATTGTTGCCCTAGCCCAGGGGTGGGCAACCTTTTTGTGAGTGCGTGCCGAAACCAGCAAAATCTCTGACTTAAAATTCTTCTGCCGAAACCAGTTTGGCTCAGTAGATAGAGCGTTGGCCTGCAGACTGAAAGGTCCCAGGTTCGATTCCGGTCAAAGGCATGTACCTGGGTTGCGGGCACATCCTCAGTAGGAGATATGCAGGAGGCAGCTGATCGATGTTTCTCTCTCATCGATGTTTCTAACTATCTCTCTCCCTTCCTCT